>NC_026001.2:96425531-96468254 GCF_000442705.2 Elaeis guineensis
CCTCCTCCCGGGCTTGTTTCTCTCTTTCCAGGGCCTCTTGGAGGGCGACTACTTCGGCTGCCTTTTCTTTGAGGCGAGCGACCTCGGTCCGGCAAAGCTCCTCCACCTGGACGGCGTCCCTCCTCGTCCGATTCATCGCCTCGATATTGGCAAGGAGCTGGTGCCCAATCTGCAAGGGCGACAAGGGGATCAGAACAAGGGTCGAATAGCCGGTTAAATGAAGATTTGTTTACCTCGAGGAAGGATCCTAGGGAGTCCCAAACCCGCTGCTCAGGATCGGCGTGGTCGATCCTCTCGACGACTTTGGGCAGGATGCAGCCGTCGATCAACCGTCTGATCAAGTCCCTGTCATTGAAGGGATTCTCCGGCTCTTCTTCGAAACTGAGGGACTCGTTAGCGGTGGCTCGACGGCTACTCACCCTGCGGGCCACCGACTTCCTCCTCTTCCCCCTCTCGACTACGGGCGCCTCCATGGAGCGGACCTCTGAAATGGGAGCCCCAGTCGGTGGACTCCTCGAAGAAGCCCGGGGGCCGTAGGTTCGGCGTCCGAGGGAATGTCGATCGCTGGAGCCGCCTGGACGGGCGCGGCCAAGCTCGACTCCTCCACCCTGGCCCTATTTGCCGATCCGGAGGCTGCGGCACCCTTTCTTTTGTGGGCCTTGAGGTCCTGGCAAGCATCCGTACTGCTTCGGCGTCCATTCCTTAAAAAAAAAAAGAAAAAAAAAAGAGAAAGGAGAGAGAGATCAGAAATCAATAATGGAACGAAAAAGGAGTGGCATAAAAAAAAAGAGAAAAGGAAGAGAAAGAAAAAAAAAAGAGAAAGAAGAAGGACAGAAGAAAAGAAGAGAAAGGAAAAGATGAAGTACTCGCAGGATCCTGGGGGCTCAGGCCGATGTTGAACAAAAATTGCTCTCTCAGAAGGTTGGAAAGGGAAGGAGCGGAATAGGCGAGAAGCTTCCGGGCAGCCTGGAGGTCGTCCTCCCCCAGGCTGGGGGTCTGGCGGACAGAATCCCTCAGAGAGCCCCAAGGGGGCAGGCCCAGCCTCAGGGTCGGGCAGTGGACGAAGAGGTATTTCCCCTTCCAGTTGTGGATTGAAGAGGGGGCACCTTTTAGCAACCCCTTCTTGCCGAACTGAGGGAAGAAATACCATCAGTCCTTCGTCGAAGGATGACGCTTGAAAGTATAGAAGTGCCTAAACAGGGAGAGGGATGGTCGGACCTCGACTACGTGGCAAAGGGAGAGAAACCCTATCAAAAACCTAAAAGAATTCGGAGCAACAGAAGCCAAAGAGATGTCTAAGAAGCGAAAGAGGACGACAACAAAAGATGGAAGCGGAAGTCAGAGTCCGACATGGAACGCCTCCTGATACAGGCAAAAATGATCGGGTGGGGGAGTGCTAGCCCGGTCGGAGGGGCCAGGCAGCTTCAGGTCGTACTCCGGAGGAACTCCATACTGAACCCTTATCAGAAGGAGTTCATCCGGAGTCAGGGAGCATGGGATGGCACCCGATGCAAAAATCGGGCGAAGCCTAGCCCCAGATGCGGGTTCATCTACAGAGCGAGGGACCTGGGGGGTTGAGGCGGAAGAACTCCCGGAACCGCTGGGAGCGGAAGAGCCGAAAGATATTTCGAATAACTTCGAATGACAACTCTAAAGATCCTGAAGAAGGCGGACAGGACAAAGGACGAGAGGTCACAAGAGACTAACTCAAAGGAATACAACAAAAAAAAAATGGCAAAGAAAAGGCCCCTAAGTGGCGGGAAGAAAGACGAAGGTTCTGGGACTAACCTAGATCGCTCTGAGGGATGCAGAGGGGCGAGGACAGGGACGACTCAAAGGGCGCCTATGGCCCGAGAAGACGTCGAGAGAAACAGGGCTCTCGAAGAAAGGGCAGATACTGATAGAACTCTGAAGCGGAATAGGACCCCTAAAGGTGGAAGGACGGGTTTAAATAGACCCTGGGATCTGGCGTCATAATGATCGTGAATCCCCCCAGGCCGGCCCGCGCTCGACACGTGTCCCACTCGGCACGACAGGCGGCTAAAAGCGGCTGACGGTTGGCAGGGCCATTATTGCGCCGTACCTGAGCTAGTATACCAGCAGAATTTCGAAGGGTCCCTTCGTATCGCCCCGATTCGAAAAGACTCCAGCACGCACACATTTAATGCCAAAATATCTGGAGGCGGTCGTGCGCAGGATTCGAGGGGACAACTTCGGCTATGCCAATCTCTCTATACTTTCTTTATTCGAAATTCAAACTCGAAGTAGGGGGACTGGTGTCGGGTATAAAATACCCTCAGTCGAAGTTCTCAGCGGGAAGACCCCGCCCGGACTCCTACGGGAGCCGGGCTCCGTCCACGGCTTCAACCGCAAGAAAGACTCCGCCCGGACTCCTACGGGAGCCGGGCTCCGTCATCAACTCCAACCGCGAGAAGACTCCGCCCGGACTCCTACGGGAGTCGGGTTCCGTCACTGACTCCAACGGCAGAAAGACTCCGTCCGGACTCCTACGGGAGCCGGGCTCCGTCACTGACTTTAATTGCAGGAAGACTCCGTCCGGACTCCTACGGGAGCCAGGCTCCGTCATCAACTCTAACTGCGGGAAGACTCCGCCTGGACTCCTACGGGAGCCGGGCTCCGTCACTGACTCCAACGGCAGAAAGACTCCGCCTGGACTCCTACGGGAGCCGGGCTCCGTCCACGGCTTCAACCGCAAGAAAGACTCCGCCCGGACTCCTACGGGAGCCAGGCTCCATCACCAACTCCAACTGCGGACTCCTACGGGAGCCGGGCTCCAGCATGCGCGCATTAAATGCCGACATATTCGAGGACGGTTGCGCGCGGACGTCAGGGGGAGAACTTCGGCTGCGACAACCTCTCTGTACTTCCTTCATTCGAAATTCAAACTCGAAAGTAGGGGGACTGGTGTTGGGTATGAAATATCCTCGGCCGAAGTTCTTGGTGGGATCGACCCTCGCAAGTCTCTTCCGACTTTCGACTACTGTTGGTGAACTCCCATCGCTCCGTCCGGACTCCTACGGGAGCCGGGCTCCGTCCACAACTTCTACTGCAAGGAAGACTCCGCTCGGACTCCTACGGGAGTTGGGCTCCGTCCACAACTTCTACTACAAGGAAGACTCCGCCCAGACTCCTACGGGAGCCGGGCTCCATCCACAACTTCTACTGTAAGGAAGACTCCGTCCGGACTCCTACGGGAGCCGGGCTCCGTCCACGACTTCTACTGCAAGGAAGACTCCGCCCGGACTCCTACGGGAGCCGGACTCCGCGCCAGACTTCTACTGCAAGGAAGACTCCGCCCGGACTCCTACGGGAGCCGGGCTCCGTCCACAACTTCTACTGCAAGGAAGACTCCGTCCGGACTCCTACGGGAGCCGGACTTCGCACCAGACTTCTACTACGAGGAAGACTCCGCCCGGACTCCTACGGGAGCGGGCTCCGTCCACAACTTCTACTGCAAGGAAGACTCCGCCCGAACTCCTACGGGAGCCGGGCTCCATCATCAACTTCAGCTGATGGTAAGCTCCGTCCGGACTCCTACGGGAGCCGAACTTGCGCCAGACTTCTACTGCAAGGAAGACTCCGTCCGGACTCCTACGGGAGCTGGGCTCCGTCCACAACTTCTACTGCAAGGAAGACTCCGCCCGGACTCCTACGGGAGCCGGGCTCCGTCCACGACTTCTACTGCAAGGAAGACTCTGCCCGGACTCCTACGGGAGCCGGGCTCCGTCCACAACTTCTACTGCAAGGAAGACTCCGCCCGGACTCCTAAGGGAGTCGGACTCCATCACCAACTTCAACTGCTGGTAAGCTCCGTCCGGACTCCTACGGGAGCCGGACTTTGCGCCAGACTTCTACTGTAAGGAAGACTCCGTCCGGACTCCTACGGGAGCCGGGCTCCGTCCACAACTTCTACTACAAGGAAGACTCCGCCCGGACTCCTACGGGAGTCGGACTTCGCACCAGACTTCTACTGCAAGGAAGACTCCACCCGGACTCCTACGGGAGCCGAGCTCCGTCCATAACTTCTACTGCAAGGAAGACTCCACCCGGACTCCTACGGGAGCCGGGCTCCATCCACAACTTCTACTGTGAGGAAGACTCCGCCCGGACTCTTACGGGAGCCGGGCTCCGTCTTCTATTCCGACTGCGGAAAAACCTCACCCAAACTCCTACGGGTACCAGACCTCGCTACCGACTCCAACCGAACTTCGACCGACAAGTCTGGACCCCCTGGCAGGCCACAGTAACGGACAACACTGCTCCACTCCCTGCGGTGGATCCTGCGCAGCTCCATTACTCCCTGACAGGCCGTATTAACGGCCACGATTCTGCTCCACTCCCTGCGGTGGATTCTGTGCGATTCCACCACTTTCGATGAGTCACGACAGCGGACGCTGCTCCACTTCCGTAACTGATTCCACGTGGTGAGCCACGGCGATAGCCACGATCCCGCTCCACTACTCTTCGCAACAAACTTTTTCTGACTATGGGCGGCCCACTGCCAGATGGTTACAGGCATCACCATCAGTTTGTTGCCCCCTCCGCCTATAAAAGGGAGAACCCCAGATACGTTATTTTATAAGCTCTCGTTTTTACCTAAAACTCTACTAAAATTTTCGTTCGAGCACTCCATTCTTGTTGAGGCAGAGAACTGACTTGAGCGTCGGAGGATCTTGCCGGAGCAACCCCACCTCTGTTTAGACTTTTTTTGCAGGTCCCGGCGGCGACCCTCGACTCCAGCTTCTCCGGCGCAGGCGAATTTTTGCACCAACAATATGTATGTATATATATATGTATATATATACATACATACATACATATATATATATATATATATGTATATATATATATATGTATATATATGTATATATATATATGTATATATATGTATATATATATATATATGTATATATATGTATATATGTATATATATGTATACACACACACCACACACACATATATATATATATATATATGTATGTATGTATGTATGTATGCATGTATGTATGTATATATATATGTGTATATATATATGTATATATATATATATATATATATATATATATATATATGTATGTATGTATGTATGTATATATATATGTGTATATATATACATATATATATACACATATATATATACATACATACATACATACATACATACATATATATATAAAAAAAAAAAAAAATATATATATATATATATATATATTAAAATAAAGATATGTGTATTGATGGAGTCTCTGTCTGCCATGTGTCAAAAATAAGAAAACTCCACCTGCCATGTTTCATAAAGCTACGGTTTGGGTTGCAGAGTCGCTGGTCGCCGCTGTTGGTGGTGTGATGGCTATGTCGGAAACCTCATCTATGGTTCTGATGGCTTCATCTTTGCCGCCACCATGATGGAGTACTTGATCGAGTGGAAAGATTGTCGTGCTGGCTTCTAGATCCTTTTGCCACCATTGCTGTCGACATAGTAGTGGAGTATAAGACCCGCTGGTGGACTACCGCCTGGAAGGCCTACGCCGCCGTCCTATCCACCCTCCTTGCCGATGAGTCCATCGAACGTAACGTCGGCATGGAGGACGAAGATGGCCAGATGGCCCTACACTTCGCGACTAAGCTGGGTTTGCAGGAGTGCATCTAAATGCTGGCAGTGGCCAGAGCGGACTTGGGCAGGTAGGGAGGGCCAGTAGGGGGCTGAAGCCGCTGCACGTGGAGCAGGCTATAGGCAGGCAGCGATGATGCGGGTGCTGTTGGAGGCTGCAGCGGATGCAATGGTAGTGGTCGGGCTGGAGAGAACGGTGCTGGAGCTGACGAATGAGGTGCTGGCGGCGACATCGATGGTGACATTGAGGAGGCGGGCAGGGTTGACAGTGATAGTGGAGCGGGAGGGGGCAGTATATGAGTGGTCAGAGGTGGAAAGGGTGGTGGAGGAGGAGAGGGGGAAGGGAAAGAGCAGGGAGTACTTGCTGGAGTGGAAGGACGAGGGAGGGAGTGGGTGAGGAAGAAATAAATAAGTTTTTTAATTATTTTAACGTTCTGGGAGTCATAGCTCCAAATTTGCAAATAAAATAAATTTGGATAAGAAAAATATTTTTCATTGTATTATAACATCAAATGCAAGATTAGCTCATCTTATTTGTAGATCTATATATATTTTAACATAATTTTTTGATAAATTTTAAGAATTTATGTGCAAATATATAAAATATCTTGATTTATAATATACGGATGAAACAATATTAAAAATTTTAAAAAATAAAATGGATTGTAATATGTAAAATTGAAAATTTTATCAAAGTTCGAGCACAAAATATATAAAAATCTTTATTATAGAATACAAATCCACGAACAACATAAATGTATATCATAAAAAAATATTAATAAATATAAAAAAATAAAGTACTTGCAATAATTTTTTTTAATATAAATATGACATACAAAATTGTTCCACTTTAATTTTTCTAAGAACAAAAAATATACCATTCTTGTTATGCAAGACTTAGCAGATATTTTTAAAATATATATAAAATAAATATAAAAAATTGATAAATAAATTTAAATATTATTTAAAAAATTATATTTCATGCATCACCCGTGTTTATAAACTAGTATGATGAACATTGCAACCAACGTAAAGCTCCCTGTGAAGAGAAGCATCAAATGGAGCCACTACGCAGAAGTCATGGGTATCATGATGGAATCATACAATGATGTACAAAGTAGCAAATTCTAAAATCCATTAGCATCAACAGCCCACATTAAGAATTTCTCTGAGTGGACTTCACTGTGAGCAAGAAAATTACCACAGACATGCAGATAAGCATAAGATCTGATTCATTGCAAGGAAATCAATGGAAAGGGACAGGAGGGAAAAACAGTGATTTCCTTTTTCCTAAAAAGGAACTCTTCTCGCAGAAATTTTAAAATAAAATTCCCATATTTGTCAATATTTCTTCGAAACAAACACATGGCAGTGTAAATTCCAAGGAAAATATGTCCTTCAGACAGTTTTCTTTGCAACCAAACAGAAATAAAGAAATTTTCTGCAACTTGGTTCTGGTTGGCGTTCATGTGTTGTGAATTGATGCCTCTATTATCAAATAGTAACCAATTAGATCATCTTCTTTGCTGTGTAAAGAATTTGTGCAAGCATACCAGCCCAAGAGCAATGGACACCATCAGAACTCCATGGTTAAGTTTGATTAGACAATCTTGCACATTAAAAAGCGAAAATGGAAACACTTCATAAGTGATTCAATCGTTGTTGCTTGTTGGTCTTTGTGATTTCCAGTATTTGACACCGAAAGCATCAAGGCTTTGGTTCCCCTTAATTGTAGTCTAACAGCTTACAGCCTGAAGAAAAGTGTGCCGTGTCTGCTGCAATTATCCTCATCCTATGACAGTAGTAAATCTTGTTATAGTATATCTGTTTGATATTGTAAAAAGATGGGAATTGAGTTATAAATTGTAGAGAGAATTGGATCGGATTGGATCATGAGTTGGATCACATATAGTATGTATTTTTATTTTATAGAAATTTAAAATATAAAAGAAATATGAAAGATGAAATACTAGTCCACTGCAAAGTGGATGAATGTACAGAATAAAATGCACGCATGGAACAAGTCTAGTTTTGTGACCACATAGTATTTCTAATGAAATAAGCATCCTGCTTGGCAATTCTAGCTACTTATATACTATCTATTAATGCAATTATCCTTCAATGTAGACTATTTCAAGATAAACAAAGACAAGACTTTAACATATGGTTGTAAAAATACAAAAGCTTATATCATTTTTTAACTCGAATTGCAGCAGTAGACTTGCTAATTGTATCATTTGAGATTTATTAGTGGTAAGTAATTTACGAACCGCATGGTCAAAGAAATCATGAAAAATTGACCTATACATAATTTAGTATGCAACTGATATAATCAAATTGGATCCTGTGTTTCAAAGTAATGTATAGTCTACCATGTGGATCTGAATCTTGTGATCTCAAATCGATCCAGATTGAAGGATGGGATCTTGATCGTTTACGGCCATTTTGATCCAGATCGCAGGATCTGGATGGTAAATTGTAGTATTTTAACAATAAATGTATCTGCTTAAGGGCTCTATACAATGCCATTTCCTTCTTTTTCATGGGAAAATTTTTGATTCGCCAATTCATTAGCCAGAGTTATCAAACAATGAAGTACTATTTGGTTAAATGACAGGGACCTTTCTCTTTGCTCATGAATTCCAATCTGGCTTACATTTCTGAAAATATTCTGATCTCATGGAAATGTGGTCCAGTGCTCTCTCACATGGTTTAGTGAGCATCTGGAGATCTATCTCTAGCTTGTGATGGCATATAAAGAATTGAGCTGCGGCTTCGCCCTTCTCAAGGTCCACCATCAAGAAGCTTCGAGCTACATGACTTCCACTGCATCAAGAACTGGATGAATCGAAATGATTAGCTGGTGCTTACGAGAAAATAATGAAAGGATTATCGGATTCTTAATGAATAAATGAAAAGTAATCAGGGGGTGGCAGAGTTGTATTTGACTAGATTTTGCAACATCCAATTTCGATCCTCACCTTGCTCATCAAATCTAACACACATTTTTGGGAAAAAAATGATGGAGAACTGGTTGGCAATACTTAAAAACGGTCGACGACTTTTAAATGCTGCAGCCTCCATGTGCATGGCTTGCAGTCCCAGCTGCACATTAAGCCAAGGCTCATGTGCCTTTCCTTGGAGAAAGATTTGGACTAAGAGCTGCAAACTAGTTTATGGATTCCACCATGTGCTCCTTTTACTTGGTCCCATTTCCTAGTCTAAGGATTCCATATCACTCCACCATGGATCAATTAAATCTATCCCTTGTTCCCTGATGATCATGTAGGGTTCACCACAAGTTGGCGTTTTTAAAATACATACTGCAGACCACATATTCTTGGATCTGATGACTTAGATCAACGCATTAGTCTGAACATAATGGAAAAACTAGTGCCCAACTCCTCATTAAAGCAAGTTGGAAGAGTTATGTTGTGGTGTAGGTTGGGATTGGAGTCAAGGCCAAGCTTGCTGGCACCCAATGCTCGCCGATGATGTCAATTAAGCAATTGCTTCTACTGAGAGATCCATGTGGTTAACGTCAATCATAATGCATCCCTTCAGGAAGCATCTGTGGTGGTTATCTTCCAAATGTTCTGTGGTCCCTGGGACAGGATGTTGCAAGAGGTTCATCATCTATGCAGCAGCTAAGTGGTGGTCCTGCAATGAATCTAAGCTGCTGTTTTATCTTAAGGTGGTTGTTGAACTGGTCAACCTCTTAGTTGGTGGTCACGCAAGGGATGCCTCTGAAATAAAGGTCACATGAAGTTTTGCCAGGGCCTACTGAGCAACCATTAATGATAACCATATAGTTTTGCCAACCTTGCTTGGTGATGGTAAACAGGTCATATAAATCTCAATTCTACATTCCATTTGCCCTCAAAATCAAGTAGAACCATTTAATTGCTGCATAAATGAGTCGGTGTCTTTCATGGTTAGATGGTGTTTGCACGAGAGCCCGTGCAGATGTATATTTTTCCACATCTACTGTATATTGAGGGAGGATTTGGATACGTACGCAAATCAATGATCTAAATAATATCTTCTAACTAGCTTTTTTATGTGAGATCCAGATTGTTACAGATAGATTTAGATCTTAACCAAGTAGGATGACAAAACTCACGTAGGGGGAATACGTAATAGCCCGTACATGGATAAACATGAAAAATGTTGTGAGAGATGCTAATCATATTATAAATATGTAACTTTTGCGGTCTTTAAACATGTCATCCCAAAGGAATGGAATCCAATTAGAAGGAAATGTTGACATTCATTAAAATAACGGCATTTACATTGAGAAAAGCTTTGGGGCACCAATTGACATTTCTTCAATTAGAAATCATAGTCTTTGCCAGTCGGCATCATTTGGCCTTTTCACACCTAAACAATGACCTAGCAATAATGGTTTATGATGTCTAAGATATATGGGGTAATATATTCCCATGTGACCCTTCTTCCTAAACCATCCACTCCTTTGCACATGCCTTGCAAAAGTGAAAATAACTTCGCATAGGAGTAAAGGAGATTGCCCTTTGCATTCTATGCGAGTTTCCAAGAGAACCTTGCAAGGGCTCATTGACCCAAATCAATGGGCTTCCTTGACAAGGTTTTATTGGTCATGGTGTCTTTTATAATAAATATATGCATTAGGGGTAGCTCAAGTCTCCCTTTTCATAGGGTCATGAGCCTTGTGGGTTTGTGGCTGTTATTGGAAACAAGTTGGGGAAGGATCCTATCTGTAACTTTACACCAAGAAGCAGTCCTCACCTCTTCCTTGCACTTGTCTTGCGGCCTTTGCCGGCGCCGCGGCAACAAGAACAGCCAGCTTTGAACTACTTGATGTGCGTATGTGTATGAATGAAAAGAATGTATTGTCTGCTTGCATTCATTAAAAGAAGCTAAGCAAATTGTAAGTACCAACATATTTCTCGAGTACCGTTAACATTTAGAATTACGAAGGAAAGATTTGTGGTGACCTCATTATTTGCTTGCAGTGAGCGTAAGGAGAAAAAGGAGACGTAGATTTGGTCTAAGCATCGACTTCGAGATGGTCAAGGAGAAAGAGCATTTTCAGAAAAAACTATTTTAATTGGTAAATCATTATAAAGTGTTTAGTTTAATAAATGACTATAATTAAATGCTTAAACTAATTTGATATATTTTAAGATGTATTCTTTTGTTATCAAGATATAATTGAGGTGAGCTTGAAATTAGAGGTGATTCAGGTCAAGTCATGATAGCTTAAATTAACTGCAGACCAAGTGAATAAAGTTCATGATGGTCATAAACAAAATCATCTATTATCTAAATAATGTAAGCAAATATGATTATTATATTAATAAAATTATTGTGGATCATACTATTACCTTTTAAAATATGGTAGCAATTTTAAGTAGAGGTCATCTCTTGGAGTTATGGAGGTCCATTGTTAACAGCCATGGTGAATATATGATGGCTCGTATTGAAAGCATCCTGAAATTTGTATAATATGATTTGTAATGTTCCAATGCTTTGCTATGTAAATTTGTCGGTAGAATCCTTTTTTTTAATTTTAGCCACATCGGCATTTCACATTTGACGTAGCCTAAATTTGATGCTCAATTATAGCCTGACATCAGCACATAGGGAGACTTATTCCGATAAAATTTAAACTTCTAAATAGATCTAGATAAGAAAAGCGAAAGATAGCACTCTTCTCAACTTGAGTTTGTAGGAGTCCCACCCCAACGGGACTATGATTCCTATAAAAATAGGGTAACCTGATATACATTGTTTAGCTTATGTATACTATTTCACTATTCTACTCTTTAGTCTTCTACTATTCATTTGTTCTCTCAAAATTCTATCCGACTTAAGCATCAAAAATTTCAATCAATTCGAATTATCTATTTTTTTTTTTTTGCTTCTCCTCATGTGTAGATTAGAGTTCTTTTGGAAGCACACTCGCCAATAATCCCTAGGTCGTCATTAGTTTTAGATTGGATTTTAGCGGTAATAATATTAATCAGCAAAATATATTTATGTTGTTTGTCGTATGTGTGGTATTGTGTTGTGCGTGCATGTCGGGGGGGAGAGAGAGAGAGAGGATGGGAGGGGGAGGTGGGGTGGGAGTGGGGATGGCTTCATTTGACTTCGTGCGTTAATCTACGCTGGCCTTGGCAAATACTCTCTTCCTTGTTTTTCTCCTCTTCTCCTGCCCTTTTCAAGGATACTCTTGTCCCCCGTAAAAGACACTCTCTTACCAATTATTTTATTCTCAAAACTTGAAGCAACAAATCCAGCAGATCCCGGTTTTGTTGATTTTATCAATAGCCGAACATTTGTTTGTCTTTTATATTCACAATTTTTTAAAAACAATCTTACCGACTAACATATTTTAATGGAGAAGAATTAAATACCACCCATTGACTTCCATCTGATTAGTTGGCCCATCCTTTGCCCATAAGGCTTAAATTTTGTATTGGCTTCTATCTCTCATAAGATAAAGCTTAGCTCATGGATATATATTCACAAAAAATGGATGACACAAAGTATATAGCTAATATAAAGCTAAAATTCATTAAGATAGCTTTCCGGTTAACAAATTTTAGTAGAGAAGAATTAAATACCACCCATTGACTACTATCTGATTACTTGGTCTATCCTCTGCCCATAGGGCTTAAAGGCTCGTCTTCATTTTCATACATCATGAGATAAAGCTTAGATTGGTATATATTCACAAAAATAAAGAACAAATGGATTGCACAAAGTATATAGATCTCTTCAGTAAAATTCGACAAGTTTAGTTAATAAGAAAAAACGAAGTGCTAAATGCAATGCATGTTTTGGTCGGTGAGAAGTCACCGAGCATTTGGCAAAGGAGGCCTCTATGTTGCCTGAGCTGTTGCAAGCTTCTTTTTTGGCAAAGTCTGTTGAGCTCTGTCATGTTGTTTTCGGATGATGTGTGCGTTGCTTTCAGTGATGGGCAAGTCAATAAAGATGGGTGTTGAGATGTTGAAGTTTCAAAAAACCAGTTCACAGATAATATGCTATTAAGAAATGAATTATGAGCAGATGAGCTTGGATTCACCATAAATGACAGAACTCGGGTCTTCAATCCTTTAATTATACTTGTCCTCTTTGGAAGAAATGGGTCAAAAGATACCAATATTTTCCTGGCATTTAGTTTTCATTCTCTTGACCCACTTATGTTTACAAAAAGATGCATCACCTATTGATTGGATAATGTCGATCATTTTGAAAAGACAAGGATTTGGAAAGCTCCTAAACTTGTCTTATACTGTAAATATTATCGGAATTTAGGATACAGAGATAGGATTACCTCCAAGGAGTCTTGTCTGCGTAATGTTGCAGTTTGACAAACTTAGAATTCAAGTAAGCACGACATTCCGTCAATTGTAAATTATAGGAGATTAAGTGGACATTCTACTGAGTGTGAATTATTAGACATTCTATAAAGTTCAATGATAGAGACCACTAAAAGCAAGAAAAGTTCAAAACTCACCAATAATATAAACAAGCTCGAATAGAGGCTTCACTTGGCATCCAAATCTTAGTTTAGAAGTCAGAGTTAATGGCGCTGAAATGGCACTATAGATGCATCCATAGTACACACATGAGTTCATCATTATAATGTTCTTTGTCCAGTTTAGAAATCTTAATTTATAATGGTAAATCAGTAACAAGCTTGATATATTTATATATATTATATATATATATATATATATGCACACACACACACACATTGAATGAGTACGTCTCAACTACTGAATTCCAGCATGATTCTCAGTACATTCCTAACGTTAATAAACATCCAAGCCCTCCTCTATCAGACAGCCTGTTGACAGGTCTCATTCCAAAGCATACTGCCAAGCTCTCCCCTTTGTTCTGGTGACTGGCTTGAGGTTAGCTCAGGTACAATTCAGTGAGGTCACGAGAGTGAACTTAGAGCAATCCATGCATTCATGCATGTGAAGTGACATCAAAAGCCTCTGCCAGACCAGCCGAATTCAAGTGGACAAAAAGGCGAAGCTTTTTCGATGCCTAGCCAGTCTAGTCTTGCAAACGTAATCTCCACACCTTCAGTCCTAAGCACTGTTTGGGCCCTAGAGAAGTGCAACTGTGCTGAAATCATGACACCAGAATTGCTTGTTGGTTTCGGCTTTTGTTCTGATTGGATAATAAAAATAGCATGAGGTTTGACCCATAATTGCTGCATCGAATCACAGCCTACCAGACATGGGCACATGTGTAGGACCTCCACAACCTCTTCTCCTCCCTACATTTTATGCTCTTTCCCATACATCTGTTTCAAATGCATCAATTTCAAAAATTCCAGCCCAAAGGCCACTAGTTTATTCATCTCCTGCCCTCCTCCATCAGAAGCTACCAAGAAGCACGAGCCTGCAATTCAGAGAGAGGTTGCTGTTTTATTTATATATGAGGCGGGCCTAATGGGTGGAAGGCCAGGTCCTTTGTTGCAGTCCTCTCTCCCCATTCCCTCGTGCTTCCCTTCTAGTAAATGAGCCACCACTCCCATAACTTGCATTCATTTCCATGGCCAGCTCAGTTCAACTCTTCGATGCGTCGGTCGTGAAAGTGTTTCCTCTCCTCTTGCATTGAGCTAGCTGATCTTCTCCAGCTTCCCAACATCGATGATGATCCCCAGCTGCGATCCCAATGACGGAGAGGGTAGCATGAGGCTTATCGAGGACCTGACCACCAACACATCTCGGGTCCAACAGCAGGTTCTGAAGGAGATCCTAACAAGAAATGCGGACACAGAATACCTGCATGGCTTCCTTGAAGGCCACACCGATCGCGACCTCTTCAAGAGGCAAGTGCCTGTCATCGACTACGAGCAGGTCAAGCCTTACATCGAGCGAATTGCCAATGGCGAGCCATCTCACATAATCTCTTCTCAGCCCATCACAGAGCTGCTCACAAGGTACTTAACCGAGTAATGTTCCGACTGCTTTGGTACCTCTCATTCCTCCCTATCCTCTTTTGGTCGGTGAATTCTTTCTACTTTGTAGCTCTGGGACTTCTGGGGGCCAGCCAAAGCTGATGCCTTCAACTGCAGAAGACCTTGACAGGAAGAACTTCTTATACAACCTCCTGATTCCTGTTATGAACAAGTGAGGGACTTCTTTTCTTCATTAGTCTAATGGAACAGTGAAGCACACAATCCAAGAGTTCACTGAAGCTTTGTCTTTTGATCTCAGGTACGTCGATGGGCTCGACCGAGGGAAGGGCATGTACCTCCTGTTCGTCAAGCCGGAAATCAGCACTCCCTCGGGCTTAACTGCGAGGCCTGTGCTCACGAGCTACTATAAGAGTAGCAATTTCCGGAACCGGCCCTTTACCAAGTTTAATGTGTACACCAGCCCAGATGAGACCATCCTCTGCTCAGATAGCAAGCAGAGCATGTACTGCCAGCTGCTTTGTGGTCTAATTCAACGCGATGAGGTGCTCCGGGTTGGGGCCGTCTTCGCCTCAGCCTTCCTTCGGGCAATCAAATTCTTAGAAGATCACTGGGAGGAGCTTTGTTCTAACATAAGGACCGGGCATGTCAGTGATTGGATCACCGATACTAGTTGTCGAAATGCTGCTGGCAGAATTCTTGATAGACCAAATTCTGAATTGGCTGAGTTAATCGAGACGGAGTGCAGAAAGGAACCATGGGAGGCGATAATCAGGCGGCTATGGCCAAAGACAAAGTATGTCGACGTTATAGTCACAGGATCAATGGCACAGTACATTCCCTTGCTCGAATTCTACAGCGGGGGGCTGCCACTAGTCTCCACCATGTATGCATCATCTGAGTGCTACTTTGGGATCAATCTGAGGCCATTAGACCTGCCATCTGATGTCTCATACGTGCTCCTACCGAACATGGCCTACTTCGAGTTCATTAAGGTCGAGAGGACCGATGAAGATGAGGCCAGTAGGATTGAATGCAATGGCAATGGCGAGTCCAAGGTGGTGGATCTCACGAACGTGGAGGTTGGTTGCTATTACGAGCTCGTCGTGACAACATTTACAGGTGAGCCATCACTTTCTTTGCATCTGACCTACATCCCTCCATTGACCTCCATGGCCTTCTTGCTGCTCTAATGGTAGGCAGCATCCTTCTGATCACACCTCAGCCACAGTGCATGTACAGTTTTTCCAAATTTCACGGTGCTGTCATGGGGTCCTGCATGCTTAAATAACATAAACATTGGCATAAACAAGTAGTCTTGGACCAATTGGGAATTCATATGGTTCCCACTCTGGCCATCAAGTTGACTTTCTCTTATAATCTCCCAAAAGAAAATCAACTTGGGCAATTGTTTTTGATAGCATGGCATTTTAATAAAGACTTTGATTATATGCTAAGAATTGCTCAAATGGTTTGGAGAAGCGAAATTCAATTCAATGAGGTAAACTCAACTTTCCAGCTAAAATCTGCAGCAACAATTTCAGAAAGGAAAGGGAATGAACCAAGATAATATGAAGTCATAGCAGTGGATTTGGGAAAGCTTGTGATAACACCAGACCTGGTCCTTAATGATCAGCCACCAATGATTCAAGAGACCGACCACATTCACCTGGGATAAGGTTGTTGGCCATGTCTACTGGATATAGCACAGCAAAATTAGAGGTAAAATCCAGACCCCTCAAACCAACTCTCACACCAAAACTAGTCCATTGCTCTTGAAATTTACCTTGTACTATATGGCCGAGATCAAGTGGCACCTAGGAGCCTAAATCTGTGGAACATTTATTTTGTGATTAAACCATTTGTTATCTGAATCCAAGCACCTAAACCCCCCAGAAAGATTTTTTTTTTTTTTTTGAGTGAAAATGGAGGAAGTAAGACACTTCTCCCTGATTTATTTATTATAGGAAGCCCCACACAAAGATAGAAACCAACCCATCAACTTTAACCAACTAAGCTGAAGTGTGAACACCAGCCAGCCAGCTGCAGGGATCTGACCCACAAACTTTGCCTGCACTCATGGAAGTCCACAGGATTGACTTCATTTGTGCAGATGCATATAGATATAGAAACCAACTGCCCCACTGATCATCTGTTGGAATCCGACCAGGAGTTAATCTGCTTTTGGTTTGGGGATGTACCTTTTGGACACTTAGGCCCACTTCATTGATGCTGAAGTAAATAGATCAGGAATTGCTATCAGAATCATACATGAGCTGCTTTCGCACCCTCACCCATGTGCATTTGTTTGCACAATAAATATAACAATCCTCTGCAATGACTGGTTAGCCAAAAAAACCTTAGCTGGCTAGCTGCTAGTGTGGCATATCCTGAACCATACTTGTTAATTCTTGTACTTGAAAATTTTGATAAGATCGATTCTACTCTAAAACTGTTGAAACTCAAACCAAGACAGTATGAAGTTTTGTATATTTATAGGTGAATTCCATATTAATATATATATATATTTTTTTTTTTTTGCCTAAATTAATCTTAAAAGTAGTTGTGATAAGGCTTTCGTTGGTTAAGATTGCCAAGTTTGATGGAGAATTCACTCTGAGTTCTCACAAATACTTGACCTGATTGAGCTGTTGGTGTGTGAGGCTTTTAGCCTTGAATAGGACTAGACTTCCTCCTGGAAGTGGAAGGGATGGAGTTCTAATGTAATCAACTTTGGCTGAGCATGATGGATTAGTTATAATTCTATGTTACAACATTTGTTCAGTTTATGCATAATATATGCCCATTGTTAGATTTTTTTTTTTTTTTAACCTCTACATACAAAATAGAGCTAGTAAACAATCAATCCTCTTTTGCTCAAAAAAATTTTTTTTTTCAAATGTGACAAAAATAAAGGTGTGTCGGTCCTAAAGATCTATCACTGATTCCTTGCGTATTGCTATACCCTTGGTGCATGGTTTGACATACAACTCTTCATATGCAAAATGGCAGTCGCCTGCAAATGCTTATCAGCATTCAGCTACAGCCTAATTAATTAGCTTTGTTGTCAGTAGATTTTCACCAAGCATTCACTCATTACACCAAAAAAAAAAACATGTATAAAACTATGGACATAAGTTCTGACAAGATCATTTTCAAGTTTAAACCGATTTTTGTTTTCTGCTTGCATAGTGAAGTGGATTATTAACTCGAGCCATACATCATAATAATTTTGCATGTCCAAGTAATTAAGAATTAGTACTCCAAAGTCCAGCTAGGTTTTACCTGAAACAGATGATATATTCCATTTCCTTTCTCCTTCTCAGGCTTATACAGGTATCGGGTTGGCGACATCCTCATGGTGACCGGTTTCCACAACACGGCGCCCCAATTCCGGTTTGTGCACCGCCGCAACGTAGTCCTTAGCATCGACACTGACAAGACCAATGAAGAAGACCTCCTCAAGGCCATAACACAAGCCAAGCTCCTCCTACAGCCCCTTGGCTGCCTTCTCACCGAGTACACTAGCTATGCTGACACATCCTCCATACCTGGCCACTACGTGCTCTTCTGGGAGTTCAAAACAAAAGGAAGCTCGGATCTCTCAAACCTAGATCAGACTGTTATGGAAGAGTGCTGTTCCACGGTGGAGGCATGTCTTGACTCGGTTTACCGACGGTGTCGGAGTAAGGACCGATCGATAGGGCCGCTGGAGATCAGGGTGGTGCAATGTGGTGCATTTGATGCATTAATGGATTTTTGTGTTTCGCAGGGTTCATCAGTGAACCAGTACAAGACACCAAGGTGCATCAAGTCCACGGAAGGAATTGGAATCTTAGAAGAGAAGGTGGTGAGGAGGTTTTTTAGTAGGAAGGTTCCTCTCTGGGAGCCTTACAGGGTGGAGTCTAGAGCTGATTGAAGGAGGTGGTGGTGAGTAATGTTAGTGGAAAGGTCACCATGGGAAGGTGCTTGGTCTTTCTCTTTCTTTGACTGCTCTTGAATGCTGGGCTCCAGAGGAAGTTGGAGGAATCTTTGTCGTCTGTTAGTGGAAAGCTGAAATCCAACTTCGAACCTGTGCAGCGATATGAATCTTTGGGTTCCATTTAAGTGCTGTTCAAACCAGGATTGTGTGCAAGTGAGGTAGCGTACTAGTGTCTCATGTATTGAATTAATTAAGTTGGCCCAATTGATCTTTTAGTCTATTTCAAGCAAAATATTGTTAGCATTTCACTAGTGGAAGATGGCTTCATTTGCTTTGATATGTCACTGAAGAATCTTCTGCCAAAATATTTTAAAATCCAGCATGGATATCTTTCATTTCTCATGTTTTCGAAGAGCCAGTCAGAGAACCAATAGTTTCATGGAAAAATGAATTGATGGAGAGGAAGAATGGAAGAAGAGTCGCAAAATTTCGTTACAGTCTGGGAATACACTATAATTCTACAAGATTTGTGATCCTAAAAGTCTTAATAGATCATCGTATAGATTGATAGCAAAGAATAATACATACGTAGGCGACAAGTTCTCCATAACTTGTTCAACCTAACATATATTATTGATTCATTTATTAAATTTGAAGTTTTCAAGATTAAGTGGGCAATTAACTCAACATCAGAGTCAACAATGTTATAGCCATGACTTCAAATACTCTCCAACTCAATATTTAAGTTAATTATTTTCCAAACTCATTTATCCAGGATAGTGCAACCCACATTGAAGGTAGAGAAGATGGCGATATAGCAGGCATAATATACGCTAGCTTAAAGAAAGAGATAATAATATAGCTCTCTTTCACAAAATAGCCTTTGCCAGAAGAAAATGCAACTATATTTCCTCTATTTCATGGGAAAACACAACAGCATCTTGCTTAAACTTGATAAAGTCCACCCTAAATGGTTATTTCAGAGGTATATTGGGTTCTCTTCCCGCTACCTTACTAAACTTAATTAGTTATGAATCCCTTCTCCAAATTCAAGATCAAATGTTAACTATACTTGAAGCTCCTTTCACAAAAGAAGAAATATAAAGTCCATCTTCGGCTTTCCCAATAACGTGGCTCTTTTTTGGATAAGTCTAAAATTTACACTAGGTATGAAAATAGAATTACTATTTCGGTAAGATACATGATTACTAGAACATTTGATGGCTAATCCACCCCAACAAAAAAAATCTAAATTGTCTAACTCTGCCACAGAGAAATTAAAAGAATTGTTCACATCCTCCATAATATCTCCCCTTCAACTAATAATGATAAATTTTTATTGAGAGATGGATGGATGACAAGATAAGCTATGTGAAATCTTTTTACAAGTTCAACAATCAAGGAGGAGCTATTTTTCTCATCACCCCAGCCCTCTAGGAAGTTTTTGCTCCTAAAGATTAAAATGTTGAGAAACCATTGAGAATATCTTGTTGGAATGTTAGTTTGCTAAGTGATATTAGCTTGGAGTGCCTATAAGGTTAGGTTATAGATGGTCTAGAAAATTAAACCTTAACGTGACGTGGCTAGAATGGAGGAAGAGTTCAACAATAATAGTATAATGACATATGAGATTTTTTGGTCCTGTCTTCAACCTAAACCATATGAATAGAGAAAAATAGAAGAATTTTTTCATCAGAAAGAGCATGGCTTCATAGTCCCTTCATAAGAAAATTTTTCTAGCTAAGTGCAACTCTTCCCCATTAGTCTCTCCTCTTGTTTCTCACTCTTATTGAATTCACTAAAAATATCGAAGAGAATGTAACTTTGATACACATGGATCCTTGCTCCTTACATTTTATTAAAAGAATATTTATCTTGTATTCTTCATTTATCTTAATGGACATAGGTAGATCTTTGACTCTTCTTTTGCAAAGAAGAAGTAAAAAGAAAGCACTATTACCCACTTCAGAACCTTCAATTTTTAATGTTAAATGATAAGTTAACCGAGAAGTTGAGATGGGATATTTTCCAAGATCAAGCAAAAATTGGCTATTTTTCTTAATATTTTAGACTAATCATTATGGTGCATAAATTTAACTTGCTGGAATAATAAAAATCTGCCACATATTCCTGTTGTAGGAATTTCTTACAACCAGAAGTCCAGAACTATATAAGATTTATGCTTAGAAGCCAATGAAGTGAAAACCAAAAAAGGAGTGAAAAATCTATAATTATATGAAATTTCTTTCCTACAGTGATATTGCTCGAAAGGGCACTCAAGCAATCTACTGGATAAAACCAGGACTGAGTTGGCCGACAATGCATTCCACCAAGAGTGAGAAACGTGAAACTTTCCAAGGGCCGAGATGGCTAAACAAACGTACTTCCCCTCTTCTTTTTGTTGAGGCAAAGGACTAACAAATGGCCAGGAGCCCGGGCACAAAAAGCCAAGTGCCATGAATTGGACACAACCAAACAGGGGACCCCTTGTTTTGAGGGTTGCTTCCTCACCCAACTCATGCACCCTGTCTCGGAGCATTTATGAGTAGCACGTGAGCGCTTGGACTTCCCCCCCCCCCCCCCCCCCCCCCTTGCCTGCTCTTTGGAAGGACTTGGTCTAAACCCATTTAATCAGTAGCTGCTTCATTAATGTGTCCTCGCATGCTACAGATAAGCTGTCGTTTCTGTTGGATTTGATGTGGTTTCCCATCAAATAATTTTATAATAATTGTAGCTTCTCTTGCATGATTTCTCGGGAGATGATGGTTTGACAAACTGCCTTTGGCTACCTCGCACGCTAAACATGCCTATCCTAGTTATTTCTAGCGACACTAAGCTGAGGCTTTTTCCCCCAAACAACTAGGTTGGTGCTGATTACATCATTCGGGATCACACTGGTCGATGGATTATGACAGATTCGAGATACTGCTGCAGAGTATTAAGTGTATGCTGTCCATCCCATTCTTCTTCGGAGCAGTGCATGCACACAGGAGGGCTAATTCGGTTGTGGATTATTTCTCTAATTTGGATTCTTTGCATGATTTTGATGCTACCTCTGTTATTCCTTCGGATCTTGCACGGTTGATTAGTTCAAATTATGTGGATTTTTATTATTTTTATTGTAATTAGTTTTTCTGATTTTTTATTTAAATATTTTTTTATTAAAAAAATTAATATTTTTTTTCAAAATATAGAGTTCTATACCTGAATTAGTAAGAAACTTTAAGATTTGGGCATTGCCACGGGATGGTTAGCCATTGCTTGAGAAATACTCATCCACATTTGGAATTTTGCAAAGTGTGCTATACTTTTATGCATTGTTATACAGCCTAGCACACTTACCAAATCGGTTGCTATTTATTATGACATGAGAATTGGTATAATTCATGAGGGGTTAGTCTGATTAATCGGGTTCATGGCCTTTTTTTATGCTATGTTTTCTTACATATCATTTCAAGCCATACAATGCTAGCACAGCTCTTAAATACTTCAGAAAATCTTTTCCCTTGCAATAGAAATTCAATGATGAGGTACAAGATCCAAAGGTTCTCATATCTATAAGTGGTTATTGGTTGGATCAGATTTACTGCTTAGCTGGTGGACTAGTCCAACTACAAAGCAATATATATAATGACATATGAAAAAGAAAAACACGCAATACATGTGCATTTGTATGTGTTGCTTCATGGTTGGATTGGTCCACCAGTCCAGCAATGGATCTAATTCAACTAAAAATTACACTATATCTAGCCTATCATTACAAGCCAAGAATTTTTTTTTTTTTTGAAGAATTATGGGGAGCAAACCTTTACACAACTTCATGAAGAAAATGAAAGAAAAAATGGATCTTCTCAAAAAAGAAAGTAGAGATACAAGGCAAAAGAAAGAGGAGGAAACACACCAAAAATGATCAATGATGGAGTTACATACTGGATAAACTATTTAGACTATTACAAAGAGAGATAAATCCATTCAACATCTTGTTGGAAGATGTATCTTTCCAGTAAATAAAAGAACCCTATCGATGTCCCTAAATTCGTCGGCAACTAGTTACTGAACATATAATATCAAATTTTAGATGTTAGGATCAATCATGCTGTCAAGTAACATCTAAGTTTAATAAATTTATTCTTAGCCTATGGATCTCTAGCAATTAGCACGAGAGTAGATAGGGATTAACCTCCTTCTTTTCCTTTTTTTTTTTTTGGAGAAAGTGCGGGAATCTTTTATGTCTTCATTTTTTGAAATTCCAAAGGGAATTGTGTACCTGTTTCACTCTTTTCTTTTCTGGATTAAAAAATAAAGGCAGCAACATCAACTTTATTTCTTCTTATGCATGAGGTCCCCTTGACTGATACATCTCACTCTTTCCTTCACTCTTTGTGCCAACCAGTGTCAGCGCCAAACTTGGGAAGCATGTCATGAAAGTTGAGTGCTGACTCTGGAGTATACAGTATGGGCGACGGCCCATGACAGTTGGTTTCGTGGCTGCACATCATTATGTGAATGGCGTTGAACTGTAGTAGTACTACTGCTGCTACTGTTCAGAAAAATATCCAGTGGGTAACAATTTGTGAATCTTACTCTACTCGAAAGCAATTTCCCAGCATTGGAGAGCTCTATGTTGTGACGAAGAGACGCCTTACTATAGCCTTAGGTTGGAAGCGCATGCTGGAAGTGATAATAGTGTTTCAGAGGAGACTGTACTCCATTTTATTGGCTAAGGACGAAACCTTTCTAATTAGTGTGTTGAAAGCTCTATGTTTGTTCATGAGAATGGAATTTGGAACTGTTACACGGTCAGAGGATTCGCAGCAAATCAGTAGAAAACGATGCTAGAGTGTCCATGTAAAGTATTTGGCTTGGTGTATGTATACTAACTATTTCTTTTTGTGCATAGTACATGCATTACTTGGTTTTGTAAATATTTTTGGCCAATGATATTAATATACACTGTGAGGAGAAAAAAAAAAGACTTCCACTTGTGATGCAGCATTTATAATATTTTTTTTTAGTAAAGTGGATACATTAAATTAAACTTAACATAAATAGATGCATCCGGCTTCAAAAATATATGCAAGTTTGGTGGTGTTGCAGTTAATGCCTGCATACGTAAGGTATTATCCATTTTGACTCATGATCATTTTTAAGTTTCAGTGATTTTAGGCTTCAATGGATCTTGATTATTTAGAGCCTCATGATTTTATCTTTTAAAAAACATCTTACATGAGAGAGAAAATTTTAAACTATATAAATCATACTTCCTCTTAATTTATAATTTATGTGAGACTAAAAATATTTTTTTTATGCTACAATAGATGGTAATATTAAAATTGTGCATCAAAAATGCATGCTGCATTGCCACCATGGAGAGTTTTCCTCACTATGTTAAAAAATGGATGAAGATTGGAGAAGGCCAGAGAGAATGTGTAAATAGGCCACTTGCACCAATTTCTATCCGATATACCGTTATGTATAGCAAACCTGCATTAGAGCAGCTCGTTGGCATTAAATCCTTCAAAATTGCCACGTTTAGTGATAAGAATAAATTCTGGTTTTAGTTCTCGGAGATTTTTATTCTTGACGTTAACTCGAGGGCCAAGCGTAATTTTGGTGGTGACTGATGAGGCCCGCCAATACGATGACAGGAACAAGAGACCCATTATTCCAAGAGTAATGCTCCCACAGCACTCGTCTGAAATTGTTATCCTAGGAATAAGCAAGCATGACAGAGGGATTGTTTTCTTCCTTTGCTAGCAAAATCTACTCTATTCCAACCTTATTCCGGACCTGCTTGGCCAACTCCAGTGTGGCCCACCGGTCCCGAGTCGTCCCGGTAACGCAACACCGCCGAAATCGAAACCCGGCACACGGATTCGCGCATCGAGACGAATCCCTCCACCGTCGTTCTTCTTCCTTCCTTCACCCCTTCTTCCCAAATTCCCCACAAATTCTCCGCTCCGAAATCCGCCGCGCTCGAATCGACTCCCCGAGCGATGCACGCCACCCTCCTCGGCGGCGCCGCCTTCCCTTTGTCGGAACCGTAACCCCAACCCAGACTCTAAACCCCTAAACCCCCTGTTATCTCTCGCCGCCGCCAATATGATGTCCGACGAGCCCTTCGCCCGCCACCGCGCCTTCATCTCCTCCTCTGCCAGCGCCCCTACCTTCCCCACCTTCAACTCCCCCGCCGCCACAGCTGCCGTCAACAGCGGGAGCCCCAGCCCCAGCCCCACCCCCCTCCGCCCCTCCCCCTCCCCATCTCCCGCCTCCTCCTCCTCATCCGCCGGCTCCAAGAGTCGCCTCCACTCCCGTCCCTCCTTCGCCCACAACGCCCGCGTTGCCCTCGCCCTGGCCCCCGCCGCCGCCTTTCTCCTCGACCTCGGTGGCGCCCCCGTCCTCTGCGTCCTCGCCGCCGGCCTTCTCCTCGCCTACCTCCTGGACTCCCTCCGTCTCAAGTCCGCCGCCTTCTTCGCCGTCTGGTTCTCCCTCGTCGCTGCCCAGCTCGCCTTCTTCTTCTCGGCCTCCCTCCACTCCGCCATCTCCTCCCTCCCCCTCACCGCCCTCGCGCTCTTCCTCTGCGCCGAGACCACCTTCCTTATCGGCGTCTGGGCCTCCCTCCAGTTCCGCTGGATCCAGATCGAGAACCCCTCCATCGTCGTCGCCCTCGAGCGCCTCCTCTTCGCGTGCATCCCCGTCGCCGTGCCCGCTCTCTTCACGTGGGCCGTCGTCTCCGCCCTCGGCATGGCCGACGCCGCATACTACTTCATGGCCTTCTCCTGCGTCTTCTACTGGCTCTTCTCCCTCCCCCGCCCCTCCTCCTTCCGCTCCGGCAAGCAAGACTCCGACGCCGCCGGGGATTCCCAGGTCCTCGGCCCCCTAGAAAGCTGCCTCCACACCCTCTACCTCCTCTTCGTCCCCGTCCTTTTCCGCATTGGCTCCCACCACTCCACCATCTTCTCCTCTTTTTCATCCGTCTGTGATCTCTTGCTCCTCTTCTTCATCCCCTTCTTGTTCCAGCTATACGCGTCCACGAGGGGGGCGCTGTGGTGGGTCACGAGGGACGCGCACCAGATGCACCGGATGCGGATTGTCAATGGGGCGGTGGCGATGGTGGTGGTGGTGATCTGCCTCGAGGTCAGGGTCGTCTTCAATTCCTTCGGGAGGTACTTGCATGCCCCACCACCACTGAACTATCTTCTTGTGACGATGGCGATGCTCGGAGGAGCTTCTGCTGTGGGCGCTTATGCTGTTGGTATGGTCGGGGATGCTTTCAGTTCAGCGGCCTTCACAGCTGTGTCCATTCTGGTTAGCGGAGCTGGTGCTATAGTTATCGGGTTCCCGATATTGGTATGCTTTGGATTTGCTTGATATCTTTTATCTTTAATGTTTCCTTTTCTTTATAATAATCTGATTTTGAAAATTAGTCCAAACTCCGAACTAGTTTTTGAAGAATCGGAGAAAAAAAAGCAATACAACATAATTGCTAGAACCAAAGGAGACAAGTAGGGCTTTTGTGATGTTCCTTTCAAGAAAACATGAAGCTCACCCCTCAAAATGGTAAACAATAAAAAGGTGTGGCTTTCATGATGTTTTCAATACATAATGCATCTTACTCCTCAAATAGTAAACCAGCAGCCGCCAACATGCCACCCACAATCTCTTAGGCTAAGACAAGTAGGAGACTTTGCTATATGAAATAGACTTCTTATATATTACCGAAGTGTTTATGCATCTTTTGGACCATCCACAGGTACAACAATATAGATTTGGTGTTGTACAGGCTTTTTCCCCCCTCTGAACATGTTTCAAATGCCAATGTCCCACTTTGAGTGGCATGGTGCCTGGATATAAGGATGGTGATGGAGAGAGTGCTACACGGCCAAGAGATGAGTGGAAGCCCAAGGGCAAACCACCAGTGGCATAAATTTTAGGTGGTGTGCTGGATAATGAATAAAAAGGCCACCTAGAGAGAGAGGTCATCATAACTTGCTGGATAGGTAGAGCATTTAGAGGGGCAAAGAGGGAGACAGCTATGTCTCAAACCTTCCATGCCATCTCATTTTAGTGCTTGGCATTTCCCATGCCTTTCTTTATTATTGATCCAATTTGGAAATTCCAATGTCAGTTATGGAGTGGACATGAATGAATTATTATTATTATTATTGATACAATAGGGTTCTTTACAAAGAGAATTTGGAGCAAGTGAAGGTTAACTAGGTTTGGCGGAATGAAGCTTATTTGCCTTCAAAAAGATGACATGATTGAGTGTTTATGAATAGTGATATAAAGAATGTGATATGCTATAACAGATATCATACATGCTTAAACCTATGAGCTACACAGTTTATGCAATGTAAAAATATAATGATATATATATATATATATATATATATATATATATATATATATAATTAATAAAAATGATTTTTAAAGTAGCAATTGAAATTCAGATTATCTGAAGAAAGTAAATGATCCTTGTAATAGTATAATATATCATAGAGGTCAAATTCTTTGAAAATAATATAGTTACATGCAGAATTAAACTAAGCTAGCATTGCTTAAAGCATATGCTTTACATGGGATGTGTAATAATTATTATTAAATAACTAAGAATGAAATAATGATATCAAATGAAAGAAGAATGTTTAATTTTTTCTTTAAATGGTTGTCACATCATCAATGTTTTGAATTAATGTTATGCTCATCCAAAAGCAAAAAAATCTTGCAAACTAACAAATTTAATAGGGTAGGTAATTTATAAAAGAAACATATCAGTTTATTAAATAAAGTTGGTGTAGTGTCTTTGAAATAAATGATTATATCATGGATACTCCAATGCATGGTTTACTAATGTGTCGTGTCTTATACAATTGTCAATGCTCAAAATCAAACATGAATTTTAGTAGACCATTATTTTCTTCAGAAAGAGGTAATAGATCATCATTATTATTTTATTATTTTTGAGAGGTGATGTTTTAACTTTAAAAAATAGGAATTACTACTCAATCATCAGGTACATCACTATAAGAGCTGTTGTTAGTTGCTATGACATCGAATGGCGATTTCCATCAAAAAAGGTCATTGAATAACAAAAATAATGTTACAAATATGTGCATATAAAAAATTATTTTCTATTTGAATAGGAGTAGAATTCATATTGAAGGAATAGTTACAAATATTTTGAGGCATCCACTGTCAATTAGGCTGCTATGGAGGAGATTTTTGTAGATACACCTAGGATCTCCACTTGTTAGACCCAAAATTGAGGCCAAACAAGAGTAATATGAGTCATGAGGCCAGGTGGCACATAAACATTGAGGTTGTTATGCCCATGGTTCAACTTTAATACTCATAGTGATGATCTATAGAGAGTCATCTGCAGTATAAAAGGATAGAAACAAGTAAAATTATTTAGTCCATTAATAAATATAGCATGGGATTTCACATATTTAGTGTATTTTAGTTATCAAAACATAGTAATATGCTGTATTTTAATTATTTAATTATGATATTTTTTTTTAACAATTTTTAACATGGCACTGGAGTAAAAATAACATCCAGATATCATTCTACCATATTTAACTCTTGCCAATCCTTATCACATAATCCTCCCACCGCCTGACATTGTTATCTCCTATTTTGACAGTGTACCACAACATGCTAACCAAGCATGATAACCAAATTTATGATGATGCATGAAATTTCTTATTAAACAGGCTACGACAGCATTAAACTTTTTCACTGTCATCCTCTGGATCAATGTTTTTGGAACTTGGTTTGCTATAAGATGTTAAAGACCCTTCTCCCAAAATGTTAAGAAATCCCTTACAATGACAGAATGAATCCAACATGGGCATGCACCTAACGTATGAAAAGGTAGGCGACAAAGTAACCAAGCTGCATTTTTTAATCTTTGTAGCAAAGCAGTTAAAATAACAAGAAAACAAAGGAATCAAATGTCTGGCTATAAAACACAACATGAGAGAGGACAAGGCCTGGAGATCAGAGTTTCATTACCTATCAGTGGACAGGACAACTTCAATTCTCATGATCATCTAAAGTTTCTAAACTATGCATAAGAGTTTTAACAATGATTGGGAACTATGTATGCACGAACACTGAAGCTTGACATTGTTCATTAAAGCTTTCCCAGTTCTAATATATTTAATGACCAACAAGGGTTCAGTTTTGCATGTCATGGGTAATTGCAGATTAGACGAAGCCCAGTTGGATAATTCTATCTGTTTGCAGAACTTAACACAGTCTGTTTTGGGGATGTTCTTTTTGCTTGATGGATGGGATTGGACTTTTCATTGTGGGTAGGGAATTAGAATCCTAGATTGAGAGGGAGGCTAAGAGAACGTAGGTTCTGATAGAGCGAGTTGGACTATTTTCCTTGGAAGTAAAAATGGTTTTGAAAGGCTATAGATTGTTAGGATTGAATCAACAAGGTCCAAAGGTTGCAATTAGCTCTGGACAGAAAGTGTTTGTACTTTTATATGTGGTACAGATTTTATGGCAAACTTTGGAAAGCAGCGGTCAAGAATAGGAAGAATGTACTGCACTTGGAAGGAGATTGGTATGGTTATTGCAACTTAGAAGAGTTGATTTTTTTTTTTTTCGGGGGGGGGGGGTGTGTGGGGTGGTTTGTATCCTTTCTGTATGGTAGTTTTTGCTCTCATTAAAGATAACATTCTGTTCTTTGGATTTCTATAAAGTCAGGGGCCAACCTCTGTCCTTTAAAATGATATGCAAACTTATTATTATATGCAATGTCGTGTCAAAATACTGAGATTTTTTTATTACTGTTTGTGCAGTTCATCCCTCTCCCATTGATTTCCGGCTTCTATCTAGCTCGATTCTTTACTAAAAAAAGCTTGTCATCATACTTTGCATTTGTGACGTTGGCAAGCTTAATGGTTCTGTGGTTTTTTGTGCATAACTACTGGGGTCTCAATATCTGGATGGCTGGTATGCCTTTGAAATCCTTCTGCAAATTGATAGTTGCAAGTGTATTGATGACAATGGTTGTTCCTGGTCTGGCACTTCTTCCATCAAGACTGCATTTTTTGACTGAGCTTGGTCTTGTCAGTCATGCATTATTGTTGTGTTACATAGAGGATCGGTTCTTCAACTTTACCACGATGTATTATTATGGATTTGATGAAGAGGTAATGTATCCAAGTTACATGGTTTTGACCACAACATTTTTGGGCTTGGTTCTAGTGAGGAGGTTATCTCTGGATCATCGGATTGGACCAAAAGCCGTCTGGATCCTGACTTGTCTATATTCTTCAAAGCTAGCAATACTATTTATTACCTCAAAATCAGTTTTGTGGGTCTCAGCTGTTCTGCTTTTGGCTGTTTCCCCACCATTGCTTCTTTACAAGTATGTTATAAACCATCTTCTTTTTTCTGTCTTAATGTGTTCTGTTCACTGGATTTTTAGTAGTCTCTTTTAGTGTTGATTCTGCAGAAGTATTACTAGGTTACTTAGCTTATTACTTCGCTTCCATGTTTATTTTCTTGTCACTCAGTCATTGCATTCCTGTGAACTTATACTCAGATCTTGTTTTCCTGTTTGAGTTTCAGAGACAGGTCAAAAGGAGCTTCAAAAATGAAAGTTTGGCAAGGTTATGCTCATGCATGTGTAGTAGCTTTATCCGCTTGGTTGTGCAGGGAAACAATCTTTGAAGCTCTTCAGTGGTGGAATGGAAGGCCTCCATCAGATGGTTTGCTTTTGGGTTCCTGTATTCTGTTAACAGGGATTGCTTGCATACCAATTGTTGCTCTTCACTTTTCCCATGCTCAGGTACTTGCAATTCAGCTTCTTCGTTGTAGTATTAGGTGCTGAAGTATTATAAATTTAATATTTTTGCTGATAACATTTTGTTATAGTACTGACATGTGTAAACAATCTGAAGAAAACTATTTTTTTGCTTTCTGTGGTCTTAGTTATGCTGGATATAATCCCTGTAATGCATTTGTTTGTGACCTATCTTTCTTTACAGATTTAAACATCACCTAATTGATGGTGCTAATTTTGTTCTGTTGTCTTTTATACAAGCCATGTACATGAGGTCCCTGTTAGCATCCAAAGATCAACTTGTTTGATGTAGATTGTGATATTTTGGTATCTTTTAGAGGATGAGTTTTTGCTTACTTGAGAAGAAATTGATTGGTTATGACATGAGTATTTTCCCCCTGAAGTTCCTATCATTACCTTTCAAATGTGTTACTGATCTCAAAGTTAACATTTCTTTGGGTCTGATATTTAGGATGTTGACATTTGCCCATCTAGCACATGGAGTGGATTATCTATGGTTGGATGCTTTTCATGCAAGAAACCTTGTCTTTTAGGAATTGGAAGACTGATAACAGATCGTGCTGAACCAAACTGGTCAAGAACCAAGACGATTTGGGCGGTTGGGATGGTTCAGTCACTTAAATAATCCCCAAGCCACCCCTCCCCCCTACGACCCCTTCGAAAGGCTTCGAGCCTTCAGCTATTCTCCCTCCCTCTTTCTTACTTCGCCCGGCCATGTTTGGAGTTTCAAAGCTCTATTGGTACTCGACAAAGACTCCACCAACAACACCACTCTCTGTCCACCGAAGGCTCCATAGTACCCTCTCCGTCCATCATGGTCAAAACCTCTCTCTTCTCTCTCTCTCTCTCTCTCTCTCTCTCCATTGAAGCTCTAGATATGCCTCTCTCCCTTTCTCCCTCCCTCTCCTTCTCCCTCTCCCCACTACCTGTCCCTCTTTCTCCCTTCTTCTTATCTCCCAATTCTTGGTTCTTCTAGGGTTATGGTTTTCCCTCCCTCAACCCCCTCCCTTCCTCTCCCCCCCTCTTTCCTCCCTCTCCTTCCCCCTCTCCCCTCCCTCTCCCTTTTGTGGTATGCCCCAACACGGCACAATATTGACCTGTATCATATAGGACCAGATGCCGGCCGATGCAAACCCTAGTATCAAGGGGGCAGACCTTGATGGAGAGCATTGTTTAGATTTAAGTGCTTATGGTTAAAAGGTTTGATAACAGATTGGGCACAGCTAGTTGGAACATCTACTATGTTTTTCGAGGTAGTGCCTCCCGTTAAGTTGGTCATCTAAACAATGTGTTTACATTGTGGATGTAAGAGGGAGTTGCAAATAAGCCAAAGAAGTATCAGTGGAGATTGTTAGTAAAGTAGGTAGGATGTGGTTATTGTCTGGTATTACCTTATCAAATGAGATAAGGTGTGTAGTATATAAATGATAATTGTCGCTTAGTTTACCTCCCTTGAAGATTGTTTATTACTGGATGCAGAACTAAAGACATCTTATTATAGGAAAAGACTAAGGTACAGAATTTCATGCTTGGGACAAGAGAAGAGAGGGCACAATCGTTCATTCCTGTAAGTATTTTCGATCTTATATGAACAAGTTGTGATGAGAAGAGAGCTGAATGTGATTTGTTTGATTTCCAAGAGGCAAGATACAATGAACAATGTCTTTTTTTAGGAAAAAAAGAAGGTAAAATCGTTGTTGTGGCTAAAATCCATCCTGTGCCGGAGGTGCTGGATCGGGGCGCGACGTCCGATAGGTCAACGGCGGCCGGACCTGCAAGACAAGCCAACTCCGGCGGAGATCCTCCGATGCTCGAGAAAAGCCCCCACAGCAGGAGAGAAAGAGCGAGCATTTATGGAAGAGAGAGAAGACGTATCTGGAGGATTCCCATTTATCTCTTTATATAGGTAAGGTGGGAGCCTTGGAGAGAGGGAAGGTCGTAAAGGATCTTTTTATCCATCATTATAATTTTGAACAGCATGCCTGGTCCTTTAAGTTGGAGAATATTGTCACCTCACAGCAAGTAGAGGCCATCCCCATTAATGTCATGAGTTGACAATGAGAAGTCTTGAGGGCGGCGTGGTCTTTTTCTGTTTAGGATTACTCCTATTTTTAAATGGGATGATGTGATCGGACTGCAGTGAGACCACGCGGGGTCATATCATGACAAATCGCTACCCCCAGTAGCATGAGGGCTTCGGATCAAGGTCGTTGGGTGCATCGATCGAACCGAACATCGGAAGAAAAGGGCCTCCAAATGACCTGCGTCTTCAGTATGGCCGAAGTATCACCCCCCAACATATGCTCCCCTCCTCCCTGGCCTGAGCTAGTGTCAGGTCCAGGGAGTATGAGCCAAGACGTGGCTCCCGAAGACACGAGTTAGTCCTTATTACCTTTGGATTGGAAAGTTGATGTGACTCCCTTGGTCTGTGGTTTGTTGCTCGTTGAGTTTGATGATTTGGCATGACTTTTCTTGGCACGTATCTCGATGTCTTTATAATGGCTTGATTCGATGGAAGTGTGTAGGAGCCTCCCATCAAATTTTCTAAATTGAATAGCCAAAATGGAGATCGGCTGGAGCCTAAGTTCGGACATATCTGAACTGGGTGCTGGAGTACTTGTGGTTGGCCTATTTAGAGGATATGGCGCTGAAGGTTTCGTTGTGCCATCTTTAGAGAGGTGCTTTAAATCATGTTACCATCACAGTTGTTTCCCATTCTTGGTTTGGAGGATATGCTTTTCAAGATTTCCTGAAAGCTTTCATTCCTTTCCTTTACTGGTCCTTTGAAGGCAGTTGATATGAACCTTTCTGGCATTAATGGACGAGAGATGTTGGTTATCGAGGTGTGACACCATGGTGCATGTCATAATTTCTCATTTAAAGGGCGCTGCTCGTTCCCCAATATTTGGAATTCGACAGCGATGTCGCCCCGTTCCCATCACGATGATGATGATGAGGATGATGTTCGTGCCGGTAATGACAATGTCCATAAGATGCACATGAGCTTGGGTAGCTTGGATGCAGAAGGGATCGGGTCTAGGAGAGATCACCACTGCGAGCAGGAGCCGAGGAGCTCGGATCTTGCCTGGGGCTGAGCTCCTTGGCTCCATCGATTCCAGGCACAAGTGCGGCGACTTCGGCGGCCCAGGTTTCGGTAGGTGTGGGGTGGAGGAGACCTCGGCACTTCTTGCAGACAATTCAATGCAGGTAGAGGCCGGAGATGCGGAGAGTGCCTGGAGGCACCAACGGGCAACTATGGTGCTGTCGGAGTTGTGCGGGCGTGCGGTGAATTTCGGGCCCGCGATGGCTAGCTTTGGGATTGCTCGATGCGCAACGCATACGTGGAGGGCGACGATGGCAGCACTTAAGGCCCAATCTAGGGAGAGCTTTGGCCCCTCGATGGGTGACTTTGGCACCACCCGCAGGTGGCTCCGGCCTCATCGAAGGTGAGATCTTGCAGGAGAGATCGGAATAGCCAGATCTGGGAAAGATCGATGCCACGAGGGGGAAGATGTGAGTAGGGAGAGCTCAAGATGGATGGATCAGTGAGGAGATTGGGTCGGTACTCTTTTATGGTCCCGATCGGGGCGTGTTCTCTTAGAGGTCTATCCCGATGCGCTATCACCCATGCGTCTATGGGTTCTTGACTGAGATCCTAGACCATTGGACAACCGCCTTCACCATCATTCTCACCTTCCCCTTTGTTTGTTGTGGCCGCGGCGGTGGTGGAGTAGTCGGGAAGATGATAAAGTTTCCCATGGGAAACTTTGGGGCTGCTCGTTGGCAGCCCCGGTGCCAGCAGGGACACACTGGTGGAGATTTTGGAATCTTTACTGGTAACATCAGTGGCATCAATTGCAAGGATGCGCGGGCAGCTCCGGAGCCTCCCGCAGTAAACTTTGACGCCGTCGGAGATTGGACTCACCTCGCAGAACCTGCATCAGTCGGATATGCCTTAGCTTCGATGAAAGCGCACATGGATGTGCCCAAGGGCCTCGGGCATGTGGGAGATGGCCTTGATGCCGGCCGCGCATGTAGAGAGATTCTCCACTCCTTTCTCTTCCGATTAGTCGCAGTTGGAAAGTTCTTGGAACGGGGATTTGGGCACTTTCTTTCTTCCTCCCCAAGCTGGGACCCACTTGCTGGCAGTCTTTGCATTGTCCGTAGACAACTTCAGCATGGCCAAGAATCCCATGTAGAGGCTTCCTTTCTTTTATCCTTCGTTCTCCCGCCACCTTTCCTCTTTCTATCACTCTCTTCTTTTTTTTTGTTGTACCGCTTATAAGGGAATGGGATGAGACAGGAAAAGAGTTATTGCATGCGCCAGGTTTAAATGACCCAAGGGCAAATCTCGAAGCCTATTCATAGTGGATGGCCCACTGTTGGGGATTGATGAGATAAGAGGGGAGCACAATATTCAATGTATCGATGACCTTCTGGTGCATGCGGTATGGAGGCAATGAAAAAATGTTGAGATACTTCGTGCTAAGAGCGGACCCCATAGTATTGAGCTCATGGCTTCGATGCCATCTCGTTTGTTTGTTACTATGGTTTTCACATTTCCTTGTGGTCTGATCCTAGACATGCTTGAGTTTTGCACCGGGGGATCTGTAGATTTTTATAGATTAGTTCTTCTTCACCTTGGGGCTTCACCTCGGACCTGTCGAAACAACTTTAGATTTTGTCGAGGGTTTTTCTACATTACACCTTGGATCTTGTCAAGGTGACCTTGGATTTCATCGAGAATTTTTACGGGTGCACTTCGGATCTTGTCGGGGTGACCTCGAACCTCGTCGAGGGTTTTTACTAGTGCACTTCGGATCTTGTCGGGGTGACCTCGGATCTCATCGAGGATTTTTGCTGGTGCACCTTAGATCTTGTCTGGATGACCTCAGATCTCGTTGAGGATTTTTGTTGGTGCACCTCAGATCTTGTCGAGGTGACCTCAGACCTCGTCGAGAATTTTTGCTTCAATGAGGTCTTCTGCTCCTACTGAAAAGTGGGTCTTCACATCCCAAACGACTAAGGTCTTCAGTGGCGTTGACTCGTTGAATAACAAGTTCGGCCTTCGGGGGATCCGCATAGGTTGCCTCATGCTGTTTAGTCGTCGAGGTCTTCATCCGCTAATCTACATACAGAGGACAAGAGAACTTGCTGGACTAGCTCTGGCTAGGCCTTCCGATTTTTACATTAAGTGAGCTTTGATGAAAAGAAAAGACAGGTGATTAGATTTGTGTTATCCTGGTTTACCTTTGGTTTGCTTGCTTCATCCTAGCCTCTAGAGCCTAGTTTTGGGTTGTTGTCCTCATTCCGGTTTCGAGTTTAAGCTTTTGCTTCAGTTTAGGCTTGTTTTTTTTAGATCGGTTTGATTCTGGACTTCGAATCGGTCTGGATCTGACTTCGGATAGTCCTAGATCTGACTTCTGATTGGCTTGGATCCGATTTTGGATTGGATTGGTCTAATTTTGGGCTTCGGATCGGTTTGGATCTAGCTTCAGGTCGGCTTGGATCTGCCTTTGGATTGGCCTAATTCTGAGCTTTGGATCAGCCTTAATTTTGACTTCGGCTCCGGTCTTGATTTTGACTTTGGCTCCGGCTTGATTTTGACTTCGGCTTCAGCTTGATTTTAATTTTATCCTCAGCCTTGATTTGGGTGCTATAGGCTTGCAGTTTTTTTCAGAAGGAAAAAAAATAAAATAAAAAATAAGGGCTTAAGAATCCTTTACCAAAAAATTTTATGCAAGTCTTTTGAAGGTTGCTTCTTTTTCTGATCCAGATTGCATACTCTCCATTTATCGGACTCAATCAGGAGTGCCTGAGGGAACGTTAATTGATCCATTTGATTTGTGGCTGCGATCGATTCATTTGATTTGTGGATGCAACTAATTCACTTGATCTGCGGCCGCAGTTGAGTTTGTCACCGGTCATGAATTCATGGATCGTTTACGTGACGTCCTTTGGAAAGCTTCCCTATCCTGATAAGAAAGAGGGAAGAGCATTTATGTTAAACGAATAGCAAAACATATACAGGTCTTGTCGTGAAAAGGTAAGGACAAAAGAGACAGCATTGGGATCAGTTTAAAACCCTCTGCATATTTTTACTTTTCTTTTCCCATTAGTCTCTGACAGACCTTTTCTCCTTTTTTCTTTCTCTCTCTTCTTTTAATGCATACTTGAAAAGAGAAGCCATGGGAAGAGAAAGAGGATCCTTAGAGTGGGAGGAGGCTTCTTTTGAAGACTGAATGTTCGGCCAATTTTATCTTTGAAGATTTGATGCTGTTGAGGTAGTGCGATAGAGCTCCTTTGATAAAACGGTCACTCATGAATAAGTTATGTTCTCTCGACTTAAATTATTTATCCTCTGTTCTTAAGCCTAACCAGGATAGCTTGGAAAGGGGGGGCCTCTCGTTTAATAAGGCAGAGCTTGATAGTCGCACGGCGTGGACCACCCCCATCTCTTCCGAAAGCTGGCAGAGGGGGTTGTGAGGCTGCCTCCGATGGCTGACATAGAGCATGATTTCTGACCAGAGCGTTTGCCGGCTGGCGTGTATTGGCGTTAAGACTCCTTAAAAACATTCTTCTTGGCGATATTGTAATAGGTTGTGCGCTCTTCCCCAAGAATGGGCAGAGCTCTTCGTCTAGCGTCAATCTGTTGCGGCTAAAATCCATCTTGGACCGGAGGTGCTGGAGTGCGACGACGTCCGATGGGTCAACGGCAGTCTGACCTGCAAGAAAAGCTTTATCGGAGTTGGCTCTGGCGGGTACCCTCCGATGCTCAAGTCAAATTTTCCGCAGCAAGAGGAAAAAAGCAAGCATTTATGGGAGAGAGAGAAGACGTACCTGGAGGGTCCTCGTTTACCTCTTTATATATGTGAGGTGGGAGCTTTGGAGAGAGTGAAGGTCGTAAAGGATCTTTTTACCCCTCATCATAATCCTGAGCAGCACGTCTGGTCATTTAAGTTGGAGAATGTTGTCACCTCACAGCAAGTGGAGGCCATCCCCATTAATATCATGAGTTGACAATGAAAGGCCTTGAGGGCGGCGTGGTCTTCCCCTGTCCAGAACCACTCCTATTTTTAAATGGGATGATGTGACCGGATTGTAGCGACACCCACGAGGGGTCATATCATGACAAACCGCTACTCCCAATAGTCTGACTTGATAGTTGTTTGAGGGCTTCGGACCGAGGTCGTCGGGTGCGCCGATCGAACCAAACATCGAGAGGAAAGGACCACCAAATGACCTGTGTCTTCGGTATGGCCGAAGTATCACTCCCCAACAATCATAGAGACAGAGATGAACATGACTAAAAAGAATATAAAGAACAACATATCTCGGAAAAAGAGGGTGAAATCTTAGAGATAGAGATGAACATAGTGAAACAATAATACAAAAGTACAACATAAAAGTAAGGAAAAATGGGGAAAAGCAAAGGAGAGAGGATAGATATGGGAGCTTGTTTTCCTAAAGGACTTTCATGATTCATTTGCTTTGGTTTACATGAGTTTAAACTATCTAGATAAGTTTGAGCACCCGCCAACTAGCTTTCCAAGTTTCAGAATAAACATCTCATTTGCCTGAAGTCGCTTGGACAGCATCTGAGTATCAATTCTGAGGATTGACTTCAGGTAGCGAGCTGTTTATTCTCATAGTCTCGTGCCTTGATCTATTCATCCAACCGCAGATGATAGAAAGAACTTACTGGTTTTGTATTTTATCTATAAGAATCGCCAAAATGTAGGACTCTGTAATGCATATTACATAAATAGGTGCCTATTTATTTTCATGCACTTCATACTAACAGGTTTAGGATTGTCTTCATCAAATCTATTACCAATTAAGCATTTTTAATTTATAATAGTCAAAATCTAAATATTGAGGTTCTATATTTAACATTGCTACTGGATTTGTGCCTCTGAACATTTTTGATTTGTTAGAATTATGGATGTGAATTGTCAAACCTTGTATTCTTTTGCTCAACCACAAAATGTTTTCTTGGCTTGTAACTCCCATAGCATCAAAATTTTTCACTTTTGTTGGAACTTGGAACAATTTTATGCATTGTCCGGATCTTGGATGTTGTCTATTGCCATAGGAAGGATTATCCCCTTGTAAGGCTATTCTCCATTGACATCAACTTTTCCCCTTTTCTGTCAAGCTGATTGAAGAAGCTTATTTTGTCTATCATTTCAATCCTGACCTTGACAAAATGGATGCAAGGTCTGTCGAATGTCTACCCTAAGGATATTGCAATATTGAAAAATTGTATGCGTACAGTCCATTAACTGGAGGTGCATTGTTATATTAATTCTATCAATTAGTTGTAACTGCATCTTATCTAGGTCACAGATCCTCTTCCAAACTGAATACTAAATTCAGTTAAACCCTTTTATGACAACTTGAGACTGGAGAGAGGTTTAAAACTGGAAGTCCCTGAGCTGAACTATGTCAACTTAATGATGATCTCAACTTTAGTGTCCTCCAGTTGTGGGAATAAACCACATGGTGCAACAGCTGTATAAATTCTTGCACCCATGTTTAGATCTTTCATGGGCTAGGGAAAACTAGAGATGGTTAGATTACATCTTCAAGACTGGAACCAGGTAGTTCTTTGGATCTCCAAATCTGGTGCCATGAGCCACTGTGACACGGAAGCCACATGCTAAAGCTTCTTTTGTGCACACTTAATACTGAAGATAATATCTAATTGACTGACAACATGAAACGAGAGATACGGATATTGTCATAACGACAATCATTTTTCTGCCAATTCCTAATATTTTCTTATCCTTTTTAGGTGATCCTTTGACTTTTCTTTTAAGTTCCATTGTTCAATTAATATGAATCACTGCAGTCAAATATCAAAATCAAAATTTCAGCAAGCCCAAATTCTTCTTTATTCATTCCTGAACCCCTTGTAATTCTTAATCTAACATCTAGATTCTCGATTCTTAAGATAAATCCTAATCATCTATCACCTACATTCCATTGGAAAACCTCCTTCATAGCTTGCTTTTATTGAATACTCAGACCTGGTTTTGTTTTGTAGCATATCATATTTTTCCAGTCTTTTTGCAGAGCCCTGTTACCCTACTATATGCTTGTCCCCTACTTTGCCCTGCATTAAAATTACAACCTAGTTGGCTAGGAGAGAAAGTGTGGGAGGGCTGATCCTTTATTTGAAAAATTAAATGTATGCTTGATTACTTGGATTCTTCTCTTTCATCTCATTCTTCATTTTCATGAAGGTGGTTAGTTTGCATGTTCTTTCACTTTTATAATTAGATGTTTTCATTTTAATGAAATAACCTAACAAAAAGGTTAACTGTATGGTTTTATCTGACTTTGTACCCATGCAATGACCATAATAACACTAAATCGCCATGGCTGAACTATGGATACCACTGTCCTCTGTTAGCATCTGTAAATCACTGAAAAAAGCGATTAGATGTGGAGTTGCCTGATGAATTGTGTGTGTATATTCCATATTCAAATTTATAATTTTTCTTTAATGTATACTGAAGCAACAGAATGCACTATAAAAACAGAATAGTGATTATTTACCTAGTTCAAGTACAGTCTGAAATTTTTGGTGGAAGGGCTGAGTCCTTTGTTGAAGTGCCAGATTTTACAAGTGTTTCCTTCTCTTTGTATGTATGATTTTACAAAAGTGTATGATTTTACAAAAGTCTCATTGGACCTAGTTATGTTATCCTTTCTCACCCCATTTTTGTTTTAGATCGTACGATTCTACTAGCACATATGCCAGTTGGAAATTGATTGATTGGATTCATTCATGGTAGTTTCTTACGTGCAGTCTGCGAAAAGGTTCCTTGTGCTCGTGGTAGCCATGGGTCTGCTATTTATTCTTATGCAGCCTCCTATTCCTCTGTCATGGGCATTCCAGTCAGACTTGATCAAAGCAGCACACCAGTCTTCTGATGATATTTCAATATATGGCATTGTGACTTCTAAGCCTACATGGCCATCATGGTTGCTCATGGCAACAATCTTGCTTACATTATCAGCGGTCACCTCCATCATTCCTGTCAAGTATATTGTTGAGTTGAGGACATTTTACGCAGTTGGAGTTGGAGTGACATTAGGCATCTATATTTGTGCAGAATACTTCTTCCAGGCGGTAATTCTGTACCCCCTTCTTGTTGCAACCATTGTCTGTGCTTCTGTCTTTGTAGTCTTCACACACCTTCCATCTGCATCGAGTACAAGAGTTTTGCCATGGGTATTTGCTTTACTGGCAGCCCTCTTCCCAGTGGCATACTTATTGGAAGGACAGCTGAGAGACAAGAGCATTGAAGAAGGGGAAGAAGCAGACAGGTTCACAACCATGCTGGCAGTTGAAGGGGCAAGAATGTCGCTTTTAGGTCTCTATGCCATGATATTTATGCTGATTGCATTAGAGATCAAATTTGAGTTGGCATCATTGTTGCATGAGAAAGCCCTTGAAAGAGGTGTTTCGCCAAGTCAGTCTGGTTGGAACTCTGGCTTCCCACCAAAATTGAGGCTTATCCAACAACGCAGGGCATCAGCTGCACCGTCCTTCACAATCAAGAGGTTGGCGGCCGAGGCTGCTTGGATGCCTGCAGTGGGCAACGTCTCTACAGTTCTGTGCTTTGTCATCTGCCTGATACTTAATATGCATCTCACTGGTGGCTCAAATCGTGCAATATTTTTCCTTGCACCAATCCTTCTGCTTCTCAACCAGGACTCAGATATATTTGCAGGGTTTGGGGACAGGCAGCGGTATTTTCCAGTGACGGTGGCTATCTCTGGCTACTTGGTCTTGACTGCCTTGTACAGGATATGGGAGGAAGTCTGGCATGGAGATGATGGATGGGAATTTCAGATTGGCGGGCCTGGATGGTTTTTCTCCGTGAAGAATGCTGCCCTTCTTATTCTCACCTTACCAAACCACATTCTCTTCAATCGCTTTATGTGGGACTATGTGAAGCAGACAGACACAATGCTACTGCTGACAATGCCTCTTAATTTGCCATCAATCATAATAACAGATATAGTTACTGTGAGGGTTCTAGGACTATTGGGAGTTATTTATTCTCTTGCTCAGTACTTGATATCAAGGCGGATAAGAATTGCAGGAATGAAATATATATGAAGCGGGTTGGGTCTGGACAATGAGGTACCACCTTTTTTTTTTGGTTACAGCTTCCTTGCCTTTTTCATCATATTATGTATGGTTGAGTCGCCGAGGTTGTTTCCATCTGTTGGGTTACATGTTTGAACCACAGTTTCTTATCTTGGAGCCTGGAACAATTTTAGTTTCTATTTTTGAGGAGCGAAATATCTTGGGGAATGTGCCCTGATGAACAAGTATATGATGGTTGTGAAGGTGGACTACCCTACCTGCTTTGCTGGGTCCTGATGGTTGTGAAGGTGTGCTGTAAACTTAAGAGCCATACACTCAGCCAAGATCTGTTTCTCATCTTCACTTTGATATGCCTTAGAAAGGGGTGTTTGATGCTTTTGCTTGTGTAACAGCCCAAGCTGAAGTGGCTTAATAATTTTCTATGTGGCATTCTTTTTGTTGAAGTTAATCATATATGGCAGACATTAGAATAGATACTATAATGTCTCATAGATTTCTGCTTTCTTGTACTTTATGAATCATTACTTATTATAGTCCTATGTACTCCATAGTATTTTTGTGGAAAAATATAATTTTATTTTATTCTCTCATATGAGTCAATATTTAAATACAATGAGCAACAAAAAATGATAAGGATGACTATATAAAAGTGGTAAATGTGACTGTACAAAAATAGTAAACAATTATAAAATATATACAATAAGATGAGAGAAATCAGAGGAGAATATTTAAATATAGTACTGCTGGTTGTGATAAATTTTTTTAATAAATTTTATTGTTTATCGAGATGATTTTTGATTGTCGAGAGCTTGGTTTGATTCAATCCTTGGCTTGATTTTATGAGATCAATATAATTTTGATTTATTTTGTCAGATTTGCTTGAGATTTGCAGGATTTTAATACTCTCCTTTAAGTTGGTGCATAGATGTCTTCCATTTTCAGCGTGCTAGTAATTTTCTGAAATCTTATCGTAGATAGTCCTTTAGTTAAAACATTGATTAGCTAACTATCTGCTGGTACATAAGGAGGACTAATCAACCACTTTTCAACTTCTCTTTTATGAAATATTTGTCTATTTCAATGTGCTTAGTTTTATTATATTGAATAAGATTATATGCAATGGTGGTAGTAGATTTGTTGTCGCAATATAATCACAGTTTTTTTCTCTCTTAATTCTGAGGTCATCCAGAATTATCTTTAGCCACAAAAATTCACAAATTTCATAAGCAATAGCTTTATATTCAGCTTCAACACTGGACTTTGCAACTATATTCTGTATTTTACTTCATGT
>NC_026001.2:96468354-96478354 GCF_000442705.2 Elaeis guineensis
GACAAATAACGATGTAAATTAAGGAATTAAGCTTCAAGAATGTGATCCCCGCATCATAAATGACGCTGTCGGAAATGGGGAGGGGAGGATTTCGCCAATCCCGGCGGAGACAGAGAAAGGGTGAAGCAACTCACCAGGCGGCCGCCGGAGACGATCTCTTCGCCGGATGAGAGGTCTCCGGAGAACGATCCCTCGTCGATCGGCGGAGGGGAAAGTGGGGCCGAGGGTTTCCTGACAAAGGGACCGAGAGAGAAGTTGGGGGGGTGGGGCGGGGGGATGCTGAAGGTCGTCGGGTAAAATGGGAATTTGGTCCGTTTCCTCAGGAGAAAAAAAAAAAAAAAAAATCCTAAGGCATGATACACCATACAGAGCTCTTATTAGTTTTTAGTTAAAATCGATACAGGTGATACGAATGGTAGACTGGAGCATAATTTAGTAGACGCCCGCAGGAATTGTCATATTTTTGTCTTTTATGGGATATAAGAAATTGATGAATTTTTAAAAAACCACTCCTTTGGACGGAAATTAAATTTTGAGTTCACTAATTTCGTTTGGTTCGTGAGAAGTGAAGGAAAAAAATGGCACTTTATTTTTTTTGTTTGTTTGAAATTACAAGGAGAGAGAGAGAGAAAGGAAAAGATTTTTTTTAAAAAAATATTTTTTATTTTTTATAAAAGTACAAATCCACAAGGAAGATAGGTTTCGAGATTTTTTGCGGAATGGAAAGTGATGATTATTTTTTTTTTAAAAATATTTTTATAAAATTAAAAATTGGGAACCTGTAAAATATAAATAAATGATTAAGATAAAACATGAAAAAGTAATGGAGGTTAAGATCTTCATTTTCTTCTCTTTACAAAAATTTTAGAGAAATTTTCCATAAAGGATGGCTAGCATCTCCACCGTAATCTAGCTCTCAAGTAATTTTTTTTATTATTTTTTTTAATTTAAACATCTCTTGAGTTGAACCATGAGTGTTCATATATGAAAGTCAATATTTTATTGTGCTATCTCTCTCTTTGATTACTCTTAAATTCCTACATTTTAATTCTACATCATTATATAAAACAAAAAAAATTTAGTGATTCTAAAGTCTAATATTTTAGTTTCATAATCACAATATAGTTTAGTTTTAGATTTAGTGATTCTAAAGTTTAATATTATAATTAATTTTATTATATGTGATGGACATTAATGGCATCATGATCATGTAGGGCAATAGGTAATTTTTTTTTTATGATCTATTTAATTTTATAAATAAATTTTAATTTATATATACTTTTTATTTGTCCCGAACATAAAAGGATGGGTAGTCTATTGATTTGTTACCAGCACTTTTACTTATTGCCGAAAAGTCAAATTTGACCATATTTACATCTAGCACCCTATATGATATCAGTGCTTTACAACTACCTAATACGCCTTTGCCAAGCCCGAGTCCAGCTTGGGCTTCCCTTCATTCCTTCTGGCTATAGGATTCAAGCCCAAAATGCTAAAGGCTGGAGGCCTATGTTTTTTCCTAGTTGAGCCCCCATGCCGGTAGAGCGGGCCTGGTCCATTAACAACCCTTACCACCTAACCCACCTGATCCTCTCCATCGCCTCCGGCTACTAAAGCCTAAAACCGTAGTTCCCTTTTCTCCTTGGTTTTCATATATTGTATAGTAGAGAGAAGACAGATGTTCCTATAGTTTTGCCTTTGCCTTGGAATATTTCTTGCTATGCCTGCAATAAAAAGCTTTGATCCATGGGCGAAACTTTTAGCCTTTTTTAATTGATCAATTTTCTTAGTAAATTAAATAATTTTATTCCAGCTAGAGATTTTTTTTTTCTTTTGAAATAAGTAAAAAATGATCTAAAATATAAAAACTAAGCAACCAAATTCACCGGTCAATATGAACATACTTTTCTTTTATGAAAATTGGAGGGTAATAGATGTTGTAGTTTTAATAATGTAGAGGACATCAATAGTCCCACATCTTTTATGAGTCAAGAGGGACTCGCACTTATAAGAAGAAAAAATTTTTCTCACGTGATGCGTTTTTTAAAAGACAAAATCGTAAGCCCATAGACCAAAGCGAATAATACCACACATGAAGGATTTAAAGGACAAAACCGTGAGGCCCATAGGCCAAAGCGGACAATACCTCACATGACGGGCCGAGTCCTTATCCGTAATAATAGCTGCTAGGAAGGGATCGAGGTCCGTCTTGATTCTCTGAGGCTGAGTCCGTCTCGACTGACTGTGGAGCTTTCGAACTGTACACATCGGAGTCTCTCTCGACTGGAAGGCTCTGTTGTGGTTCTAATATTGTGGAGGAAGATTCGCACTTATAAGGAGGAAAAAAAAATTTTTACGTGAGGCACTTTTTAAAGGATAAAACTGTGAGGCCCATAAATTAGAACGGATAATATCTCACGTCACGTGAGGATCGAGTTCTTATTGCAGGTACTTACAAGAAAGACATAATCTCTAATATATATTCTAAGAACAGCAATACTGGAGAGCTGAAGAACAACTGTCCGAAAACAACGAAGCATACCGAAAGATCAGAGAGATTCGGAGTGGTATGGAGTAAAACAAGCTCAAAAAAAATAAACTGCTACAGAGAATAGTTTGTCTCCCATCGTAGTCTCTCAGATAAATGATTCAAAGACCGGATCAGAGATTGTAGCATTTTGAACCAGGGCAGCAGAGGCTCTCTCATCATATCCGGGGAAAAGGCCAGAAATTAAATCCCAGCCTAAAGGCAAAAATAGAGAGAGAACCTCTATCCCAGAGCATCCAACTGAATTTAGATGAATTTGGATCAAGAGTGACTCAGGTGTGCCAAATAGCTTTCAAGTAACATAAAAGGATCACGGGATATGCAGCAGTAACATCAATAACCATGTCATATACCATCATAGTCTCATAGAGATTAAAAAATCAGATCAGAGAACAGGAAGTATAAATCAAAGTCCATCCAGACATGCAAAATTATCCAGCATTTCCAGCATAAAACAAAAGATTCTTTGAGAAATCTCACCAGAGTCAAAAGTAGTAAAAGCATCAGTTAAATTGAGCACTAGCAACCCTTAGCAAAGTCTGCCAATTCCTTTTGTCCACAGAGAACGGATCAATCGCTATAGAGAGAGAAAGCTTATGTGCAACTGAGGTAACTAAGGAATGCTTATTTAAAAAAATATGAGAATTCTTTTATTCCAACAGCACCAAATAACAGCAACTAGGAGCATAAGAACAGGGTCATGCAACTCTAATCTCCAAGCAGACAAGAGATCTAGAAGGTTATATATCTGAAAAAGCTGACTCCTGCCAGATCATTGAGCAAAATATGAGCAAACTCTACAGAAAGAAATCACTTTGATGGAATAAACAGTCCCCCTGGAGTACCCTCTTGGATAGCCAATCTTCAGTCCTATTTTTCTCACGAAATACATGAGAAACCACATATGTTGGGAACAACTATTTCCAAGCCAAGATTTCCTTGAACAAAGGGAGTTTAATTCGAGATCGATGGTTTGATGAAACTCTTTGTTCCGAATCAATTAATAGATGGATGGGTATTAACTCATCCTTCAAGGATGAAGTAACCGCAAAAAAAAAAAAAAAGGGGGCTGTTAACATCTTGATCATGGTGGCAACAACTTACTAATGTATGATTTTTTCAAGTTCCGCCCAAAAGAACACATTAATCATAAGGGGAGCTCCCTAGGGCCTACTCTTTTGTAGGTAAATGTCATAGAAAGTTGGTCGACTTTTTTATTAACCAATTATCCATATTCTTGCATTTTTCAAGATGGATAAGTTACTCTCCCATGAGTAGCATTTACCATAAAATAGAAGAAAAATCTTATTCACTTAGAGGATGGCTAAATCATTTTTATATCAGTTAGTAAAGTAACTACTTAATTTTATTCTTAAAATGCCCCCCTCCTCATTTTCGATGCCTCTATTGTTAATGTCCAATAACTCAGTCCACTTTTTTCAAATCTTAATCCCTATTCTCCTTCCTACTAGCTCCCTGACCGTCATCATCCTCTCCTTCCTTCGGGCATCCGTGGTGGTCCGCTCCTCTAAACTCTCAAAGATATGCAATATTGTCTTATCAATCTTTCTTTTATTTTTTTTTATTAATAGACATCTACGATGATTTTACACTATAGAATGGAGTCACATGAGAGGATGCGAGTTGTATTTCATCCTCAATTTTTTTCCACCTTCGTGTTCTTTTCCATCCATCTTGGACTCAAGGATTATGCGGATGCGGATCATCCTGGAGGATAATGTATATAAGTGCAATACAATCAGGGGCAAAGAGGGACTGTAGTTTTTTTTTTTTTTTTTTTTTTTTTTTTCATTTCAAGGTTGACTCCAAACAGACAAAATAAGTTATATTTAGGTATGGGATTATGAAATCAATTTGTGATTTTAAACATTGAAATACATGTATAAAAAATATTGGTGGAACCTAATTATGATTGAATCTTATTTTATTTATGATGACTATTCAATATTTTTTTCTTCATTTTTTCAGAAATCAGAACATGGCACAAAATATTCTAGGAAGTCCTAGATTGAGATAGAATCATCAAACCACAAATAATAGTCTGTATTGCAAACCATCCTATTTCATCTTTTTAAATCTATTTCTAATATATTCCAATTTTTCTTTATTTATCTGCTTACTATCATTTTTATAATAAGACTTTCTTCCTCTTATCTAATCATCAATTTGATCACACTTTTGAGTATAACAAATTTGTATGGGTAGGGATGGCCATTGATCATGTAGATAGGAATAGGAGGAGAAGAGTTGCTGTAGCTATAATAGGGAGATATTATAACATGATGAAGTTCTTAATTGTATATTACATATTCACATTAGTCATAGTCGTTAGGAGAATGAGGAGATTAGTGCCCAGGCTAATATCTGAAGAAGGTGATCGAATTAGAGAGACTCATGAACAAAGATATACAACTTGAGTTGCAAACATTAGACATATGATAATGAAAAGTAATCAATTTGTACAGATGAAGTAATCAATTGTGTGACATGTTGAAGACAACTGAAAAATGACATCTAGTAGAGATATAAAGATAGAAGAAATAGTAGTCATGTTCTTAAATATAATAGGTCACTATTCAAAAAAATATATCCATACAATTATTATTCCGTCGATCAGGCTCCATAATTAGTAAATATTTTAGTGTTGTTCTTCATATAATACCATGCCTACATGAGGTTCTACTTAAAAACTTAGAACCAATGCTTGAAAACTCAACAGATGACCGATGGAGATGGTTCAAGTTGGTATCATCTTCGTTACTATAGTTTAATTATTTTAATTTTGTAATGCATATATTGTCTGTTATCTTTTTTAATTATAGAATTATTTAGGTACCTTAGATGGTACACATATTAGAGTCTGAGTTGCAGAATATGATAAACTTAGATATTGGACTAGGAAGAATGATATTGCAATAAATATTTTGGATGTTTACTCTCAAAATATGCAATTTATATATGTTCTGCTTAGTTGGGAGGGTTCTATACAAGACAGTAAGATTTTTCGTAATGCAATTGCTAGGAGAAATGGATTAAAAATACTATAAGATAATTAAGCATGAAAAAAACTATAGAGCAATTATATAATTATCTAAAATCTTTATTTGATAACTTACTGTGTTTATTGATACTAGATTGCTACTATATGTGTAATGCTGATTTTTTAAATTATGAAAGATTTTTGGCTTCTTATAGAAGTTAGAGATACCACCTTAGTGAGTGGAGAAATGGAGCTCAATCCTGAACACTTATAGAGTTCTTTATATTAAAGACTCACAAACTAGAAATGTTATAGAAAGAATCTTCGGTCTCCTCAAAATGAGATGGGCAATTCTTAGAGAACTATCATTCTATTCTATTGAGACTCATTGTAGGATAATCTATATTTGTTGCTTTCTTCACAACTTTATAAGGAGGAAAATATCAATTGACCCACTTAAGCAAATACTTGATGATAATGAAATTGATAGCATGCAAGATATTTATCAAGAGAGAATAACAATAATGAGAACGAGCAATGAATGGAATGCTCGGAGGGTTGCATTGGCTACACAGATGTTCACATAATGATAATAAGAGAGATGGAGATGATTTTCCTTCTAATTTATATTATACTAGATTGTTATGTCTGATGTATGTTAGATATTATTTTATAATATTATTTGCCTTATAATATTTTGAATACCTTTGTTTTGGCATATAATAGTATAAATAACTTTTTGTGGCTTGTCATAATTTGTTGTGAGCTTATTTTATAGTCATGTTTACAAATTACTTTTATATTTAATGAAAAGATTGTAAGATGTCTATTCTAATTCTTGTTAACTAATCATATGTTTCAAATTGTATCATGGTTGTCATATGCATTGCATAGAAATGAGCACTTTAATTATAGAGACTTTTAAAAAGATGAAGGGAGCATTGAGATAGAATAGAATTTGTAGGACTATTGAAGATGCAAACTTGATTAAGTGCTTATTGGATATAGTAAATTATGAACATTAAAAAATGAACAATAGTACTTTCAAAAGTAAGTACCTTGGGCAATTAGAGAAGTGGATGGAAGAGAAGCTTCCTGATTGTGGGCTAAAGGCTAGACCATATATTAAATCAAGGTGAAGCATCTAAAAAGGCAATACAATGTTATTTAGGAGATGCTAGGATCCTATGCTTTAGGTTTGGATGGAATGATAAAGATAAATATATCATATGTGAGTAGAATATCTTCAATGATTGAATAAATATAACATACATTCTCATTAAATATTAACATTTTCTTATCATTTTTTTAAAAAAAAATCTAAGTTAAACACTATACTAATACTTAGTTGTTCATTTATTCATTATTTCTCAAAGAGTCACCCATATGCCAAAGGCTTTAGAAATAAATCCTTCCTCCACTTGGATCGGTTGGCGGTAGTATTTGATAAAGATAAAGAAACTGAATAAATAGCTAAGACACCAGCAGATACAGCAGAGAATATGAAATGAGAAGAAGAGATAGCAAATACTAAGCTTATTAATGAAGAGATGTCGGATGTAGATTTGAATAACAATATAGGTTTGAAAAATATCTAAGAAGATTAGATTGGTTTTGCATATGATACAGATCTATTAGCATCCAATCTAGTCAAGCAACAGATCTTTCATCTTCTAGACAGCATAGGCCGAAAAGATTAAGAGGTAGTACTGAAGATGATCTATTGGTAAAATCTTTTTAGATGAGCTGTCCAAGTTGAGATCATATTTGCAAATGGTTGGGGATCATATAAAATACTTGGCTAGAGCATTCAATGTAGAAAGGGAGATGAGAATGAAAATGTATGATGAGATCATATTTGCAAATGGTTGGGGATCATATAAAATACTTGGCTAGAGCATTCAATGTAGAAAGGGAGATGAGAATGAAAATGTATGATGAGATTTTTAAGATTGTAGGGTCACTCAAAATGAGAGGATAATGTGGGGAGGAAAATCTCAAGTGATGTGCAAGAGACTGATTATTTCTTTAGTCTGTCAGAGGATTATAAACGTGCCTATGTTCTTTCTATATTGGGATGTGACCAGTTCGCAATAGTTATAGATGAAGCATTTTGATTACTAGTATAGTATCTGATATGGATTATTTTATATTTATTTATTTTAATACTAGGTTTATCTTGGAGTCATGTTTGGATACTAATATACTAGTGCTTGATGTGGGTTATTTTATGTTTACTTGTTTTGTTCTCGTATTTATCTTAGAGTAATTTTTTTGGTACTTATATACTAATATTTGATGTGGGTTGTTTTATATTTACCTATTTTGTTACTTATGTTTATCTTGGTCTCATATTTTGGTACTCATATGTAATGAATTTTTGATGAATAGTGAAATATTTATGGATAAACTATTTAGATTATGGTACTCATTATGTATATTTTAAAACTTATGTGCAATGGTCAATGAGAAATGTAAGTTTCAAATATCGAGCTATATTGATCCATATAATAGAGCATTAAGATTCGATGAAAAGAGTATTAGAAGTTCTTTCTCAAGCTATGCCATTCAATTTTGGATGGTGAATTTGAGATTTTGGTATTTGGATGACGAAGTAGAGATGGAGGCTCCTCCATTCGGATCCAATCTTCTGAATCAAATAAAGGGTCATGGACTGAAAAAAATAATATTAGAAAACTATCTTTATTTGATATCAAAAACCCTCAAATTCTCAACACATCTACAGATACCTCCCAAAAAATAACATCAATATGCTCGATGAAATATAGATAAATATACAAACGAGGATAATGTGAGGTTGAGATTTCAGATTAAATAGAAGTGCAAGATTCATAAGAGAGTTGAGAAATCCACTCGATCATGCGATCCATGATAATTTTGGCTGGCCACATGAAGTGCTCGACCATGGCCAGGCCACATTTAGAGAGAGATAGTAAGGAAGATAATTATATTAGACTCTAGGATTTGGGTATAGGTTCATGGGCTGGTAATTCAATTTGTTGGGCCTTTTGGATTAGAGCCCATACTTCAATTAATATCCCAAATCAATAAATTATGGCACAAGTGCAACCAAAAACTAGTCGACTTGACTCAAATATGGACTACTACTGTCCAAGCATTCTCACATGAGAATTTCACTGTAGAGGCCATCTAATATTGCACATTTAATTTTTTTAAAATTACTTATAATTATTAAATTATAAGAAAGCTATACAGAGGTGTAAATGGACTAGATTGGATTAGATTATACCTAAATCAACTTCAATCCAAAATATTTTGGACTTGAAAACTTGACTTCAAAACCAAATCAAATACTCTACTAGTCCAATTCAATCCAGTCCGAAAAATTCAGATTGGATTGAATTAGATTTTTGGACTTTTCCATATATTAAACTGTAATTTAGATCATAATTCAAAAGCAAGTTATATGAATTTAAAACATATACTATTTATAGATACTCTACCATATTGTCTTACATCTAACAACTAATATTATAATAGTAATATTTAAGAAATAAAAAATATAAATTTCAATACCAAGGATCTCAACTAGTCGCATCATAATAGCATCACGTCAAAAATATAAATTCTATATTTCAAAAAAGAACTAAATCGCTAAAATATAATAAATTCCATAATATTTAAAAAAAACTAAACTTGAAATACACAAATACACATATATACATATATATATATATAATCCAAAAGTCACTGGAAGAATGGATTAGATTTGGTTTAGACCCATAATTTGGAGTTTGGATTGGATGTGAATTTTATAACATTAAATCTAAATCCAAGTCCAAAGTTTAAAATTTTTAAAAATTGACTCCAAATCTAAAATGAAGTTCAAAAATCCGATCCAATACTCTAGTTCGGTTTGGATCGGATTTGAATTTTGGATTTTCCCAATCCACTTACACTCCTAAAAATATATACAAAAACCTCTTTTTTTTTTTTTTACCAGATTTGACAATTGGCTACTAGCACGTAAGTATTTTTTATATATGTGATATATAATTGATGTTAGTAAAATTAAAAATCAACATACATTGCATGGAGCCATAAAAAGTAACTAAAAGAACAGTAACTCTTCCAATGATGAAGTTTTCATCTAAAAAAATAAAATAAAATATTTTTTGTTAGAAGTTGATCATTTTATTATTCTAGAAAATTTGTATGGAGGTCAATATATATATATATATATATATATATATATATATATATATATATATATATATATATATATATATATATATATATATATATAATATATTATGTACATATGTATGTATGTATATACATATGTATGTATGTATGTATGTATGTGTGTATGTATATGTATGTATGTATGTATGTGTATATATATATATATATATATATATAATTACATACACACATACACACATACAACATACATACATACATACATA
>NC_026001.2:96783571-96888553 GCF_000442705.2 Elaeis guineensis
GTTAAATTGCTATTCCTCCGAAAAAGAGAGCATTTGTCAGGTTGCCTCTGCCCCACATCATGTCCCGCGAGGAGCTCGGCAGGGGCAAAGTTGCATAGAGGAACCCAACATGACATGATCGGCCCAACATGACATGGTCACACCACCCTGCAAGCGTTCATTGTCACTATCCCATCCTTCAAGTGCATAATTATTTTAATAATCCCGTCGAGACCAATTTAAAAAATATGGAAGAAAATACTCCGTACAGCAGTCAACAAACTAGCTAGGGATACCTAACCATGATGGCATTCTCAAATTGACACATTTCAACTTCATGGACCCTCCGATCCATTCAAACTCTTCAAATCAAAGCGCATACGGTTAGATACGATACGTAGAGTTGTTTGGCCAGAATTTAGCATCACAGGACATCTTACTCAAAACAGTGAAAATAACGTTACAGACTTCAGATCAAAATTCAAAAACCTTTTTAACACATCAGGGATTCATGTTCTTACAAGCTCAAAGAGAATCCAGAGGACATAACCAGCAGCACATAACAAGTCTACATATTGCCTGTATAGATATAAAAGTTCCAATCTTCTAAACATCAATAGCACATGCATCATGGCTCCAACAGGGTTGCATGACCTTATATTCAATTCTGCAAAGTATCTCTAGCAACTGTTCCTATTGGTAATCCCTTCCAGGCATGTCTCTCCTTTGATAAGCAGAAGCGCCTTCTTGATAAGCAGGTCCGCCCTGCTGATAGTTAGGGCTGCCTCCCTGATAAGTAGGTCCAGCCTGCTGGTACCCAGAGCCACCCCCTTGATATGTTTGACCACCTCCCTGATGGCCAGGGCCCCCTCCCTGATAACCAGGGCTGCCACCTTGATAACCTGGGGCACCTCCCTGATAACTGGGGGATCCTGGCCTCCCACCCCCAAGGCTACTCCCTTGATACCCATGGACGCCTCCTTGATAACCTGGGCCACCTCCCTGATGACCAGGGGATCCTGGCATCCCACCCCCAGGGCTACCCCCTTGATACCCATGGACGCCTCCTTGATAACCAGGGCCACTAGGCATTCCACCACCAGGACTGCCTCCTTGATAGCCCTGGCTTCCTGGATAACCAGGTCCACTGTTTGGCACATAGCTGCTCTGAGGGTTAGGAGGCATTTGGCTCTGGTAGTTCTGAGGCATACCACCCACATTAGGAGGCATGGCATTGTAGTCACGGTTCGGTGGTGGAGGCATCTCTCTAGGAGGTATGTCTCGGGGTGGCATGGCATTTTGTGGTGGAGGAGGTGGCATAGGGTTCTGACCATCCTGGCTTTGGAAGTTCTGATTTGGCATCGGAGGCGCATCTCTGTTTTGGAAGTTCTGCATATTCTCCCTTCTCCTTTCAAAGTTCCTTGACCTATCAAAATTACGAGGTCTGTCATTGCGCCTAGATCTCTCATTTGCACGAGCATTATTCCGGACCCATTCTTCATGGTACTTTGGGTCGTAAGGAACAGCTTTACCGTCTATGAATGGTTCCCCTGCCAAATTAAGGTTGAAAGAATTAACACGTTAGACTCAAACAAAAGCTCTTAAATAAACTTTTCTCGTGTGCTGCTCATATGCAGTAAAAAAAAATGACAAAAAAAATGATATGAATCAAACAACATAGCAATCAGGCCAAGTTACCTGGACTTGGTAATACATTTGACTGCTATGCATCTAGTAACAATTTTAGAAAAGTTTAAATAGCTTAACCGGAAACCATGAAAAATCACAGATGCTAGTTTCAATAAATTGGATTAGACACCTCTTTCTTCTCTTGGGTGCTTTGTCCATGTAATGCAATGAATTTAGATTTTTATTCAAATATTAACCGTCAATCTTCATCTTTACTCGCTCAAACACAATTATCTTTCTACTTTATCTCATGCGCTAACCATAAATAACACATGATCCTGCAAACTGCAACTGCTGATATTTGAGTAAAATCCCTTCATTTTTTTATCACCTCCTTTTCTTGCAGTAAGGAGAAAGCACTGAAACAAACGATTGACAAAATTGGGGAGAGTTATTAAGGATCCAAATTAGCATTTTCCTATGAGTCATCTGCCATCACTAAATACCATCTCTTTCCTAAACAAAGGAACTGCAATTAAGATTTCAAGAAGTGGATATCCCAAAACTATGTCAAGAAAACTAGAAACTTGGAGTATTCATATCAGTTGGTGGGTAAAGCATGTTATAATGATCATTTGTTCCTCCATACCACTCGATCAATTATGAACATTTGTGCTGATTCCAGAAGTAGACTTGTCCTCTTCGCCTTTTTTTTCAATGGAAACATGTCCTTTCACTTCAAAGCATATTTTCCTCCTTTCTAGATGGAAACTATTCCAGCCCCTAGTCAATGAATCCCCTAGCAGACAAAGACCAAGAATGATAGGAAACAATTGAATGAGCACTTAGAATCCAGAATGAAAACAAATACATGGAGGACACAAGCTAATTACAGAATTACACAATTCTCTATTGGATGCTTTTGCCACCCAAACTGTGCAGGTTATGCTTACCAAACCTTAGGACACAGCTAATTTTATCATTTAGATCAAATCAAGCCAAACTAATTTTTACACTAACATCAGTCTTTCACATGATCACACTGTAGCTTTTCTATCATGAGAAATGAGCTAGTTCTGAAAACGGTTGAGGAATTGCATTTATACTTCATAGAGTTCAACATCAAAACAAAAAAAATCATCATCGTTTAGTTTTCATTTAATGTAGGTCTGTCCCTATAATATGCTCGGAATCACATCTTCAAGGATCTCACAAGAGGATTTCCTCTTTAAAAAATTATGTCAAAATGTTTCCAAGATCTATGAGATAATCAATAAAAGATTCTCAACATCATCATGCAAATTTCTTCCTCGCTAGATCAGTATACACATATTCACTTAATTTCTCATTATGTATCTCATGTATAATTTTAAGAAAACTAGAAGCAAGATAAAGATGTGGAAGGTGTTCAAGGTAATGAAGCAATATAGTATTCCATCTCCCTTCCTATTTATGTGGATGGCATAAATGATGGAAACCTCTGTTTGAGATGCACTTGCATTCTGCATCATTGATCTAATAGACATTGTGGGCACAAAGGCATAGTTGTCAATCATATAAAGATAATTCAGTGCCAACATATGGGGGCAAGGTCATAAAACAAATATGAAAATAAATCAGAGAAAGAGGAACCGTGGCGTTGGGTAACTAAAACAACATTCATGGAGAGAAATAATTCAGACTGTTATTCAGCCCATTTGATGGAAATGACCTCATCTTACATATATAGTTGATGATAGCAAATCCTCGAGAAGTAACAGAGAACTCATACAAAAATAAAAGTGATGTCACGATCCAACCGTACATTCACAAATTTGAAACACCTTGAAATTTATAAGTTTATTATAATGTCTTTGAATTTTGATGTTTTCTACCCGAAACATAAAACCATAACTAAAATATGGCAAAAACAAAGCTTTCATGGGATGAATGCATCTAAAATTCTAAGCATGACCGTGATAGCATTTTAAGACATTTTATACACAAAACAACAAATCAAAATACAAATATCATTGTATCAAAATCAAGAAATGCATTTGAAGCAGCATCACCTACTTGAATTCACCATAGAACCATACACTGTCATGAAAGCAAACTAAGGAACACCACTATCTCCTATTTAAGTGGCATTTCTACAGTTGTTAAATAACATAGATGCTTGGCATGTAGGGAACCCTGGGATTTAGTTTACATTTCTTAAAGCCTCATTTTGCATTCTAGCAAGAAGATTTAGGGAAATGACTGATATCTTTGCAATCCACGGTGACTTCTACAATATCGATCTCTTTGCTTGGTTTACCCTGCAATGGTTATTCAGGTTGTTGCTTGTGCAATAATAAAATTGATATTATAAAATCTTTTTCCTTTAATTCTCCAACTAATTACAATTCTTTTCCTTTATATGTTCAAAATTAGACATGCCATCAATGCATATGCTTGCACTGTAAGGCATATTGTTCAGCATAATTCATCAAACTAAATGCCACCCAAAGCAATCATCTGAGCTGCCCATTCACAGGAGCAAAAAAACCAAGACAAGAATGCAGCAAGTATCATATTTCCATGTACATCAGCTGATCATTTAGACCTTATACTACAAACAATACGAGTAACCAGCCTGGATTTAGTATCTATTTAAATAAGACCACTAATTTAAGTTGAATCTTGGTTGGACAAGACATATGGAGAGGGATTGCGGCCATTTTCTTGTTCAATTATGGCATTCTTCATATAATATTTATCTTTCATAAACAAAAGATGCATCCATGTCAAATGGACCACAATAACCAGCGTCAAATAACATATTCTTTTGCAAAATAAATTGTTGTTTCATATGCTTACCTCCGTAATCTTTGTTCTTAACATCCAAGTAAGAATCAGGAAGAACCCAGCGCACCTTTGGAAGAGCTGTATTACATTTAAAAGCATCAATAGTAGGATTTTCAATACCCCTAAGAAAAACAGGGATAAGCAACTGAGTGCAGCAGACATACGCTTGATCTTGTATGATGTCTCTTCAGAAACCTTGCATCCAAAAGCAAAGTAGTGCTTTGTAGACACTGAATATATCGATTTCCTTGCTTCTTCCTCACTGCAGTATGACATCAATTAACAGACCAAGCAGAAGTCAAGAAGAGGCAATGACAAATAAAAGAAGACATGGAAGTTCACCATAGTAAATTATTTCGCCCATCATAAATTCATAAGACACACTTCCTCGAACACAATTAGAGCTGATGCATGTGGAAAAAAAAAGATGTGAGAAAAGAATAGCTAATAAGGACCTTGACAACATAAGAATTAAAAAAGAAATATCGGGTAATAGCAAGACTACTAATTGCAGAAATCAATAACTTTTGCAAATAACAGAGGAATTTCTGATCACAGACATCGGTGTTATATGGAATGAAGGTAGGAAGCCAAGCCAACTAATGTTCCGTTCTCCAGCTCCACAAATACTTGTTTCATTCTAATGTTATTTAACAAATGTTTGCAATAAAAAAAAATAATAATATGAGGATGTAAGAAAGAATTTTACGCTTTAAGAACTCCACCAGGGAAAATGAAAGAAATCAATCTTATTCTCGGAAACAAAATAACAAAGCACTAGAAGCATGTACTCCAAAAACATGCTAGAAGCATCATAACCATATCTTTGATTTGAAAACGCCAATCCACCAAATCCTCGGCACAAAATTCCTCAAAAGTCGATAGATAAAGAAGCATTTGAAAGCATTTCTTCCCTTTTCCACGCCAATCGAAGAACAATAGAAGTTACAAAATTAAGCATACAGAGGAGCGGGAGGGAGAGGGAGGCGGAGAACCCTAACCTTCCGAGGACCTGAGCGAGGGTCTTAATGTAGCTGTCGATGATCTCGTCGCGGGTAAGACTGGGATCGGGGGGCTCCATGACGATGAGCCAGTGCTCGAAGTCGCACCCGTCGAGAAGGATAGTCTCCTTGGGCGGCCGGTTGCTCCAGTTCGGCGAAGGATCGTTGAGCGACGACGTCGTAGGCCGGGTCGAGAAGCACCGGACCTCGCCGCCGCGGCCGCCGTCGACGGGGAGGCGGAAGGAGTCGGCAAGTGGGAGGAGAGAGCGGAGGCGGAGGAGAGGGGAAGAGGGACGGGCAAAGAAGAGAGCTCGGGAGGCGAAGAATCCAGAGGAGAGGAGAGGGGAGAGGGGGACCGAGGGGAGCTTCGAGATTAGGGCTCGGCCCGCCATTGGACAAACCCCGAGCCGAAGGAGAACCGGGGGGCGGAGAGAAGAGACGAAGCGGAGAAACCCTAGAGAGGCATCGGCTGCGGAGGGGTTTGAGGAGGTTTTATCCTACGTTTTGCCGGAAATGTCGTGGCCACGGTTTTCACTTGCACCCAAAAAAACACACACCAAGAGTAGATGGAAGGAATCATTTCTCCATGGTGCAGCTGTGAGGTCAGTTTCCTTTTGAAGTATGTTTTGTTGGTGTCTGAGACGCTGCATCAAGACTCTCGTCTCGTGCGAGTCGGCTACATATTTCATATATATGTGCTGAACGTGGGAAATCATTTACCGGCTTTCTAACATAATTTTAAGCTTCCCTCGACTCCTTGCTTATCCCCTGAAGGTTCACTCCGCTAGCCTAAAATTCTCGTCTTGCGACTGCCGATATTAGTATTATCTTTTGGCGTCCACATGAATTCCTTCATTGTTTATTCATTAGCGTAGCTGATTTGATTACTTTCCTTTGTTTTCTCGTATGCATGAGCTGGAGAGTTTAATGTTTGCTTTTCTACAAGAGCAAAACACCCCACAGAGATGAAAAAATAAATAAATATAAAAATATTTAAAAAAATGAAATATAATGATATATATTTTAAATTTTAAATCTGAATTATTGATTAAAAGATGATATTTTATGTCAAACATCTTAGGCATGGAAATAAGTTATGGTATATGTAACATTAAAATAATGGTTAAATTTTGATAAATTAGAAAGTGTATTGAATATAATTCAATATACAATTAAATACAATTATTAATATACATCATAATAATATTTGACTCTTAAATATGTACTGATAATTTATAAATATTTATAGTATAAATTTTATTATATAATTATATAGTTTATTGACTTTTAATTGAACTAATATTGCTCATTATATTTTATGTTTTAATAAGAACAAATTATGATGTAATACATATCCTTGTACTCCACTTAGCTCTCATTTTAATCCATCTTTAAAACCTATTTATGGTCTAACATTCCATAATTCCAAGCCAAGCTTGAAAAAATTCTTAGGGCAGCACCTCTCAAACCATGTAAAGTACACTTTCCACTCTCTATGCAGCCACGAAGAAGTCTGTAAGTTATTGAATGCAATCAAAGGAAGAAGAGTGTCTTGGATGAAATTTTTATATGACCATGCCAACATTGATAGAGCATATCAAATCATATATAAATAAATAATTTAAAAATAAATTGAAAATGCGAAACCTAGGAAAATCCTGGATCGAAAAAATTAATCCAACATCCACCAATCTCCATGTACACCCATCATACTTAATAATTACCAATAAATGGCGAATAAGACGAAGCACGTATACTCTATAGTCCAGGGCAAGCTTTCGAATCCAGAATCATCTCCATGCTGCCACTTCCAAAGTTCAAGGGATTGATCTAATGCTCACAATTCCATTGGACTATCATCATATGGTCCGATGATCATCGTTAGACTCATCAACCATGAACCAAATCGATATCATCCTCTTTCAGCCTTCACCACGGACCACTTCGAACACCTAATTATAGAGTCAATATTAGATGTATTCGTAGATTATTATACTTGTCCAATTGAAAGAATAAAACTACACTCTATAGTGAATATAAAACTTAAATCCATTGAACATCCCAACTTCATGTTAGAAAGGAGTATATTCAATTGATCACAATAAAGAAGTTTTCTGATTTTGTGTACATTTAGTTGTTTATATATTAATACTAAATCATATCGTGCATTGCAGGAATTCAATCTGTCTTACAAAACAACTAAATTGATTTAGAATGACTGCACTTATGAATCAAGATGCTTGTAACCATAATATGTCATGATGTCTACTATATATATGCCGAGCATTAATTTTACTAGCATATTATTTGGTTACATACTAGGCACCTAATAATTTTCTTAGCAATATCTATGCTCGGAAACGAACATAATAAGTATGACATGAGGAAACATGACAATAGAACAACTAGCATTTACCCGACACTTTATGTGGGTGTTGGACTGATGGATTAGCTTTGTGGATGTTGTCCGGAGAACCCCGGAATTAAGCAGTCTGGGTAATTAGATCATTTATTTGACAACAGTAGCTATTGATATAATCCTAATCGTAATTTTGTTCTTTAAACAATAGCTAATGATGCCTTGCATTTCAATTCAAGAAATGGAAATATTTATGCCAACATATTACGGTGACATTATGATCTATATTAAACCCATATGTTGCCAACCTCAGTTTGTTTTCTTTTATTTTAGAAATTCTTCATATGGCATGGGAGAATTTGTATATGATTTTATTAAATTGATCCAATATACCCAACCCAACTTGACTCATATTGACCCAACTCAATTTTGAATTGGAGCTCAAAAAACTAAGGTCAAGCTAGTTTTGGTTTGAGAAACTCAAGTTAGGAGTCCGATAAGATTGAATTATTGGGGTCTCAAGTTAGGTTCGCGTTGGTTTTTAACCTAACTTTGCCCATCAGATTTTCTCTCTTATATTAGGTATTTTGTGTGCAGAAGAAATGGTGACGGGCTTGATGAGGTGGTATCTGTTATCGATCAAGTTTTTATTGGCTGCTAAAAAATTCAAGTTGGAGATATTTTGAAATTGTTAGATGTAATTATAGAATTAATTTATCAAAATCAATATTATCTTTAGCTTGTCCTCTTTGTGCTAGTAGGCTTTTCGTAGGATCCGTTTGGTAGGATAATGTTAAATTATATGATAATCTCCTCATTTATCTAAAAAAAATTATTATAAAAAAAATAATTTTTACTATATTTTATTGATGAAAAAATTACTCTAAAACATGATATTGAAAAAAAAGTTACTCTTCAATATAAAATATACTCTTTATAAATATACTCTTCAATATAAAATAATTTTTTAATATCAGGATAGCATTATTATTTCTAATTAATTTTTATATAATGACTATAATCATATAACCTTTATATAATGTCATCTGCATTTTAATTTTTTTACAAAATATTTTTATTGAATAAATTTACAAAGATATCAAAATAACTTTCATAATTATATATATAATTTAATTGAAAATATTTTTGTTAAATATAGATTATCACCATTTAAAAATTTATCAGATATCAACTTTTTATAGTATTTATTTTATTTTCTTTCTTCAAAAAATAAATATAAAATTTATAAATTATTTTACTATTTTTTTTTTATTTTTCGTTATAAACGTGACAATTTAATATGGGATTCATTTGGGTATGCTGGGTTGATCCCAATTAATTGAATTCTTGAAATAAAAAAAAACTTGATAAGATCCAGCCATTAACAAGTGGTCGTGCCGGAGTGGTTATCGGGCATGACTAGAAATCATGTGGGCTATGCCCGCGCAGGTTCGAATCCTGCCGACCACGTCAAAAGTTTATCTAATAACCCCTCATATTTTTGAACCAGAATCACCTACAAATTACTACTAGTTTGTCATCATGCCTGAAAAATTTTATTCACATAACTCTTTATATTTTTGAACAAGAATCTCTCGTGAATACCCAAATTATTATTCTTCCCCTCATCATTTCCTGTCAATTTTTATTTTCTTAACTCCCTCGTTGATAATACCCCATTCACTTCTCAAAGTATTATTCTTTTCTCCTACATCATCTCCTAACATTTTTATTTCATAACTCCTTATATTTTTTTATCAAGATTCTCTTGCACATGTTAGTTTTTATTTACTTTTTTTTTATCTGTCCATTTTTATTTTCACATATAGTACATTCACTTCTCAAATTATTATTCTTTTTCCTTTTTTTTGGTAGTATTCTTTTTCCTTTTTTATTTATATATTTTCATATGTTTTTATATTTTTGAACAAGAATCCTTGGTATACCTCACTTCTCAAATTACTATTCTTTTTTGCTCATCATATTGTGTCAATTTTTATTTTTGTATATAACTCATTCACTTCTCAAATTATTGTTATTTTTAAACTTATTATTTCCTAAAAACTTTTGTTATCATAACAACTTATATTTTTTTAACAAGAATCACCGGCACATGTCAATTTTTATTTATATTTTTCACCTTCAATTTTTATTTTCACAGGTTTTTATATTTTTGATCCAAGATGTTTTGCTCATATAACTCATCCATTTCACAAATTATTATTCTTCATTCGCTCATCATTTTCTCTCAATTTTTATTCTTTTTCGGAAAAAAAAAACCCTTCTCAAGTTTATCCAATTTGCATATGAACCCCCTTGTTTATAAAAATTTGTAATCAGATCACTCGAGTTACTTGAACATAGATTGCACCATATGATTATTCACGTAACAAGTACTTTAAGATTAAAATACCCTCATCTCATTTAATAAAGAAGGAAACAAAGAGGTGGAGTGCTGCTTGCCATTTGTTGGACAAAATACCCCTTCCAGCATTGCTCAACTCAATTTGTTGTTTTAGTGGATGATATAGTTTTCATCTATATGATAATATAATTCAAAATGAATAACTCTGTTATGCAACAAGTTTAAAGTATAATAACGATTCAAAGTTTGTTCACATGAATAATAGAATCGTCTCTTAATGACTGTCATTGGAAATTAATCTTGTAAAAATCGAGTGTACAAACACATTTAACCTATCACTAGTGGTGTATTAGTATTAGCATACGATTTAGACATAATCCCATCACATTTACCTTGTTTACTTGATGGATTGAGTAAGATTATTCCAAACATCATAGCCTTGACCTATAATTTAGCTAATATTTGGCAGATCAGCACCAATCGAGTTCGATCAAGATGGGCTGGACATGCACTAGCCTCATTGGGTTTTTGTCTGAATTTGCCACCTTCATGGTCAACTTCTTGGTTAGGCTTCGGATGATCGAAACTCAAGTCAGGTACAAGTTTTGTCTGGATACCTAGTTTATATGCACCATGGCTTATCATTGGTTCAAGTGATCATCTTTATTAGAATATCGATGAAGGCAAGTCAAGTCTACAATAGAACCATAAAGATATCATAATAGAAAGCTATCCGACACTTTCAACCTATGACAAAATTTAGATGGGCCTCCATTCTCTAGTTGATTATTCAAAGCTCGAAGCAGATGTGGCCCATGCATTATGTCCATCATAATGATAATGTATAACAATGCTACCATTTATAAAATCTAATTGTAGGAACCTTATCTAGGGTTTCAAGGTTAGATCTTGAAACTTTTTCAAGATCATACAGCGGAAGACTAAAATAAATCAAAATTTATTTTTTTAAATCAGAAAATCTCTAGATCTAAGATCCTATCACATGATTATTATATAGCATTAAATCAAAAATTAAAATATATAAATATAGCATGAACTACATGTTGATCATATCAACATGTTTCTATACTACATCTAATGTATGTATTAAACAATAGATCAGATCTATTACCTTGCAAGTTAGACGTTCTAACCTTGTTGATCTGGGCTTGAGGATGATGTTGCAAGCCGCACATGCGTCCGGCCTCTAGGAGTCGTCCACACGAGCCCACGAATCTCGATCAGAAGTCCTGCTTCAGGAAATCAGCACAGTATGCTAGTACTGTGCTGATCCTTCTTTGATGGTTGATCAGGTGCCTCATTCTTCTAGATTTGGACTTTTCTAAAGATGGAAAGTAGAAGGAGGAGTTTCAAATCTGAGACGCTCTCAGAAAACTCAAGATGGAGGGAGGAAAGATATGAAAACAAAAACCCTAGAAGAAGACCCTCTTCTTCTTCACATTTTTCTCTCTAGACACCCAAACTTGCATCTTTTATATCTCCACGACCCAAAGGTATTTCTCTCTGATTTTTGGATGGCACAAAGGTCTCTCAAATCTTTGACTTCTCCTAAAATTTCATGAAGAAACTCATCTTATATAGAGAGATATGATAGAGTCCTTGTCTAGGTCAAACACCTAGTCAAGGCTTATCCAAACATGGCAAGTTAAGGGACGCTCAACTCTTGAGCACCTCCTTCATATTTTCATGCATGGATCACCAGAAAAAGGTGCACAATGTATACCCTAAAATCCATGAAAATTCTAAAAAAAAATTTGGATAAATTCGGTGTAAAATTGAAAGAGTTTTGGATTTCTAAAACTCTATCTCATAGAATTCGAAATCCAAACTTATTCCTTTTAGATTTGATCCAAACCACCTTCCATGTAAGAAAGAAGAGAGGAGACCTTTTGTGAACATGGAAGAGATCTGGGAGAGGGCTTTTGTCACACAAAATAAGTGGAGATTGGCGTTGAATAAGAGAGAGGGCGTGGAGAAGGATTATGTGGCGCAAGGTGGAATCCTAGTCTTACTAGGATTCTGTCTTATGACTTGTTTTAATTTGGTTTTCCAAACCAAATTAAATCAAAATTAGATCAATCCAATTAAAATAGGTCTTAACCTAATTAAGAACCTAATTTAATCAGATTAAATTAGATTTAAATCTGATTTAATTTTCTAATCAAATTAGAAATTAGATTGATCCAAGTCCTAGTTGAACTAGGACTAGTTTTTTCTTGCACTTGGCTTATCCAATAAACCAATTGAACTTGATCCAATCAAGCCCAAACCAAATCTAATTAAATCATATTTAATTAGACTTAATCTCAGCCCATTGACTTAATCAAATTAAGCCAACCAGCAATCGAATTGCTAATAGATCCTCCTGCAACACTTGCACTGGGTTAAATGTCAATCGTATTGATCATTTAACCCTAGAACGATTCTTAATCGTTGATCAACCATCTGATCGGATCATGAACTCTAATGTGTGTGACCTCATAGGTCCGAACCTAAGCCGGTAGCATAGGAACAAATTCCTATACCAATCGAAGTGACCATTTAGTAATGGTATCCGACGACCGGATAGGTCGAATGTGTAGAACAACATCCTTAGAATCCATGCGGATATAGTTTTCATATAATTCATCCCCTTGACCAAAATGATCATAGGACACCTCAGAGTTCAACTGTCAACTCTGATCAGGTTGTCCACATTGTATTTCAAAATATCAAATCCATCTGATGGATTACCCTGGCCAAGATTTTGCTAAATTGAAATACAGCGACTCATTCTTCTCCAACTCTTGGAGTGGTCAATCCCATCTCGATCACACTCTGACTTCGCAAGTACTTGACTGTGCCCAGAAGCCTTCCGTCCCTGAATTAAAAATTCAGTTAGTCCAGTACCAAAGCACAGTGACTTGCTTGCAAGTCACTGAGGCGATCTCAAGTCTAAGGGACACTTATACCTATATCCCATCAGAGACATTTTCGACAGCAGAATACTCTGGAGTTGGTCACGTTCAATGATGATGTACCCTTACATCTCACCTGTATGCCATACCAGTGTCTCCACACTCCTTGATTAAGAGGACAACCAACCCATATGGCCTACAGCGACCTATGCTCGATAGAAGCTGTTGTCCTTATTAACAGCCTATCATTTGGTCGTGAACAGTTTTAAGGACTAATCGATAAATCCTCTCTTTATCGAATCTAAATAGTCCTAAGGACTTCATCATAACAACGGAGTTCATTAGAAGATGAAAGCTTATGATGAAAATACCAAATATATTTTATTTATTAACAAATCAATTACAATACTTGGTTGCTCAACCGTCAACAGCTTGACGATTGGCTTTTTGGGACACATTTCCCAACAACTCCCATTTGTCCTAAAGCCACTCGGCATAGTATCTAATACCCATCTTCGACTTGTGGTTGTCAAACTCCTTTATTGCCAGGGCTTTAGTGAAGGGGTCGGCTAGGTTCTCCTTTCCGTCGATCTTCTGTAGGTCGACGTCACCTCGATCCACGATCTCCCAGACCAGGTGGAAGCGGCGCAAGATGTGCTTCGTCCGCTGATGTGCTTTGGGTTTCTTCGCCTGAGCTATGACACCAGTGCTGTCGCAGTAGAGCAGGACCGGACCATCTAGGGAGGATGCTACTCCGAGCTCGTTGATGAATTTCCTCAGCCACACAGCTTCCTTCGCGGTATCTGATGCTGCGATGTACTCCGCTTCACAAACAGAGTCTACCATAGTATGCTGCTTGAAACTCTTCCAGCAGATGGCTCCACCATTCAGAGTAAAGATATAACCCGATACACTCCTGCTGTCATCATGGTCAGATTGGAAGCTGGAGTCTGTGAACCCCACAAGTTTCAGATCTGACTCGCCATAAACCAACCATTGGTCCTTAGTATTTCTCAAATACTTAAGGATAGCTTTAACCACTTTTCAGTGATTTTCTCCAGGATCAGATTGGTATCTACTCACTACTCCTAGTGAGTATGCCACATCTGGTCTTGTACATATCATGGCGTACATGATAGATCCCACGACTGAAGCATATGGGACTCTACTCATACGCTCTCTCTCTTCAGGAGTTATCGGACAATCCTTCTTAGAGAGAGAAATTTCATGGCCTATCGGTAGATAGCCTTTCTTGGAATTCTCCATGCTGAACCTCTTCAGCACAGTGTCTATGTACATGGACTGGGATAACCCAAGCATCCTTTTAGATCTATCCCTATAGATCTTCATCCCTAGGATGTAGGATGCTTCACCCAAGTCCTTCATGGAGAACTATGATGACAATCAAACTTTTATTTCCTGTAGTGCGGGGATGTCATTTCCGATTAAGAGAATACCACAACTGGACCATTTGCCCATTTATAGATGCAGGGCTCTTCTCCATTCTTAATGAAGCCATACGTTTTGATCACCTTATCAAAACGCATGTTCCAACTCCGAGAAGCTTGCTTCAATCCATAAATGGATCTCTGAAGCTTGCACACCTTGGACTCATCTGTGGATGTAAACCCCTTAGGTTGTATCATATACACCTCTTCGGTCAGCTCTCCATTCAGGAAAGCTGTCTTTACATCCATCTGTCAGATCTCATAATCTAGATGGACAGCTATTGCAAGCATTATCCGAATAGATTTGAGCATTGCCACAGAAAAAAATATCTCGTCATAGTCAATACCATAACGTTGACGATACCCCTTGGCTACCGACGGACTTTATAGGTCTCCACCTTTCCGTCTGCGCCCCTCTTCCTTTTGAAGACCCATTTACACCCAATGGGTTTAACCCCTTCAGGTGTGTCAACCAATGTCCATACATCGTTGATCTTCATGGACTCCATTTCGGATTTCATGGCTTCAAGCCATTTCTCAGAATCAGGTCTCTGCATTGCATCCATATAGGTGATCGGATCCTCATTATTCTCATCAAGTTCGATGGGATCACCGTCCCGGACCAAGAAACTGTAGTATCTGTCTGGCTGACGCGGTACTCTACCGGATCGTCTTAATAGTACAGGTACATTGGGCTCCGGATATGATCTAATCATATCAGACTCAGGTTCAGCTATTGGTGTCGGTCCTTCTACCTGTTGAACTTCATCAAGTTCAACCTTAGAGGCAACGGTTCCTTCACCAAGGAACTCCTTTTCTAAAAAGATTGCTTTAAGGCTGACGAACACCTTTTGTTCATCAGCATGGTAGAAAAAATATCCTTTTGTCTCTTTGGGGTACCCTATGAATGAGCATTTGTCAGACCTAGATCCAAGTTTGTCTGTGACTAATCGTTTGACATAGGCCGGGCACCCCCAGACCCTAAGATGTGAAAGTGCTGGCTTACGTCCCGTCCATATCTCATATGGAGTCTTAATTACAGACTTACTTGGAACCCTATTTAACAGATAACAGACCGATTCGAGTGCATATCCCCAGAAGGATATCGGCAAGCTAGCAAAACCCATCATGGATCGGACCATGTGTAACAGAGTCCGATTCCTCCTTTCAGACACACCATTATGCTGTGGTGTTCCTGGAGGAGTCCATTGGGAGAGAATCCCATTCTCTCCTAGATATGTGAGAAATTCACTAGAAAGATATTCTCCTCCTCGATCAGATCGAAGAATTTTAATACTCTTCCCAGTTTGTTTTTCTACTTCACTTCGGAATCGTTTGAACATTTCAAATGAATCCGACTTATGTTTCATCAGATAGACATATCCATATCGGGATAGGTCATCTGTGAAAGTTATGAAGTAGAAATATCCATCTCTAGCACTGGTGCTCATGGGCCCACATACATCAGTATGTACTAGGCCCAAGAGCTCAGTAGCTCTCTCACTTTTTTCAGTAAAAGGTGACTTGATCATTTTACCAAGAAGACAGGACTCACAGGTTGGAAGTGATTCACAATCACTAACTTCGAGAATTTCCTCTTGAGTCAACCTGTTTATTATGTTCTTGTTTATATGACCTAGCCTACAGTGTCATAAGTAGATATCTGACACACTATCTAATCTAGGGTGCTTGCCAATAGAATAGACTCTTATCAGGCTTGATCTTTTTGGTCTGGCTCTGCACAAATGTCCCAGCCTGAACTTGCACCTTCTTGACTTTCTTCTTCTTATTCTTCTTCCCTTTCTTAAAAGGTCGAGAACCAGAAGACAAACCTCCCACTAAGTTCACCGACTCCTTATGGAGTTGGTGATCTTTCTCAAAGTTCTGAAGTAACCCCAGTAATCCGTGGTAGTTTACTTCAGGCTTTGTCATTCAATAATGAGTGAGGAATGGGAGATAAGACTTGGGCAGTGAGTTCAGTATTGCATCTTTCCCAAGCTGCTCATGCAAGGAAAAGCCGAGCTTGCTCAATCGTTCCATCAGCTCGATCATGTACAATACATGATCAGTGACAGAGGCACCATCCCGCATTTTGGCGTTGAAGATGGCACAACTAGTCTTGTGCCTCTCCACATCATCGGGTGTGCCAAAGGCATCCTCCAACACTTGAAGCATGTCCTTTGACTGAGCCGTCTCGAATCTGCGACTGAACTCGTCGCTCATAGCAGCCAGCATGATACAATGCACCGTGGTCCGATCACTGAGCCACTTCTGATAAGTGTCTCTGACTGTTCCACGTGCATTGACAGCTGGCTCCTCAGGTGCAGGATCCATTATCACATATAGGATCCGTTCATGCTCCAGGACTATCTTCAACTTTCGGTACTAGCTACCGAAATTGGATTTCACCAACTTATCATTGTCCAACAATGATCGGAGTGATAGGGAAGTGGCCATATCTGCACAAAGGAGAACCATAACCTAATTAGTAATTGATTCATTAAACCTAAAGATTTAGACTTTAATCAAAAGGTTTCTCCCACTATTTTATTCGAATTGGTAGCCTCTACCTCCAACTCGAGGAATTACCATAATTCCTTAGCAGGTACTAGAATCCACTTAGACTGCACACAAGCCCAACTTTGGTTGGTCAACCCATGTACATCTAAGGGTAGGTTCATAACCAATTGTTTCTCTAAACAATTTCTAGTAATTTTAATTTTGCCCCAGAAACTTAATCAGTAGGCTTTGGCCTCCACTGTAAGGATCCAGTTAGGTCCAACCATTAACATGATCATACTTGGTGTATCTAACCAACGAATGATTAAGCCCAACTTTGGTTGGCTCACCTAACCACCATTAGAGAGACACTTCCAAGTCATCATATGATGAGTGATAATTTCATTAGTCAACAAGCACCAGGCCTTTGGGTCTGCAATGATTATTGAGTTAATGGACTCATTATCAAATACCTTAATGAGAGGCTATGACTCAGTTATCTCCATAACTTTATCATTTTAAGGACCTAATAATTTTAGAAGATTTAAATAATTTAGAGGATGAAGTCAGATGAACCAACTTATCATGATCCTCCCACTGGCTTCACCAAGTCAGCTTAAGGGAGATCATTAAAAAGGCTGGTCTAGGAGCACCTAAATCAGTCACACTAATTTACCTAACTGACATGGGTCAGCTCGAATAGTCAAGTGATCCGATCAAAACATAATTTCACCAAGAGACCAGGTAAGTTCGATCAGTGGGAGGGTCTGCCAAAGCTTGCCTTAGATACCATCAGAAATAGCCAGGTAAGCAGGCTCCCAATTAAAAACCACCGGTCTGGTTTACCTTAGACACCAACTGGTTTAATTAGTTTCGATTAGATCAACCTAACAGTTCGTGCTAGACCGTTTAGCCAAGAATCAAGTCCATTTGGTTCTCGTTAAAGACATGGACTTGACCAACTATAACTATTGTAATTGATCTAGAGAATCCTTGACCTAATCTAAGACAATAATTGATTAGATTTAGTCAATTCTCTAATTAAGTCCATCTTTAATCTAACCATAGGTCTAACCCAATTAATGGACCTAATTCCCACTAACCCATTAACCCAATGTGTTATGGTTTGTGTCTTAGGTTCTTCAATTCATAATCCTAGAACCTAATCAAACAACTTCTTAATTCTTAATTAAGTTTTGGGCTGAGGGTTGGGTTCGGCTTTTCAAAAAATAATTTTCATATTTGTAAAATAATTTTACAATATGATTATACCAACCATATTGCATGTTTGATTCATAATCAAGATACAACTGAAATAAACATGAAACTACTTTAGATCTAATCTAAACAGGTTCATGTAATTGAAACAATTTCAACTTTAAACAATTTCTTTGCACAAAAATTATTAACAAAGAGATTTTATTTCAGATTTAAACATCTTTTAAATCTAATAAATCATAAATTTAATCTAGATCATATCTAACAAATTTATGATTAAAAATAGATCTACACAAACTAGGACAACATTTGCACTGTAAGAGGTAAACCTTACAGCAGGATAACCTTGCAGTTTGTGATTGATCTAAAATTTTAATTTTAGATTTAATAATTAGATTATAAATTAGATCTAATCTAAGAAATAATCTAAGCATGTATAAATAATCATGTAATAAAGAACCTTGGCTCTGATACCAATTGTAGGAACCTTATCTAGGGTTTCAGGGTTAGATCTTGAAACTTTTTCAAGATCATACAGCGGAAGACTAAAATAAATCAAAAATTATTTTTTAAAATCAAAAAATCCCTAGATATAAGATTCTATTACATGATTATTACATAGCATTAAATCAGAAATTAAAATATATAAATATAGCATGAACTACATGTTGATCATATCAACATGTTTCTATACTACATCTAATGTATGTATTAAACAATAGATCAGATCTATTAACTTGCAAGTTAGACGTTCTAACCTTATTGATCTGGGCTTGAAGATGATGTTGCAAGCCGCACACGCATCCGGCCTCTAGGAGTCGTCCACACGAGCCCACAAATCTCGATCAGAAGTCCTGCTTCAGGAAATCAGCACAGTATGCTAGTACTGCGCTGATCCTTCTTTGATGGTTGATTAGGTGCCTCCTTCTTCTTGATTTGGACTCTTCCAAAAATGGAAAGTAGAAGGAGGAGTTTCAGATCTGAGATGCTCTCAGAAAACTCAAGATGGAGGGAGGAAAGATATGAAAACAAAAACCCTAGAAGAAGACCCTCTTCTTCACGTTTTTCTCTCTAGACACCCAAACTTGCGTCTTTTATATCTCCACGATCCAAAGGTATTTCTCTCTGATTTTTGGATGGCAAAAAGGTCTCTCAAATCTCTAACTTCTCCTAAAATTTCACGAAGAAACTCATCTTACATAGAGAGATATGATAGAGTCCTTGTCTAGGTCAAACACCTAGTCAAGACTTATCCAAACATGGCAAGTTAAGGGACGCCCAACTCTTGAGCACCTCCTTCATATTTTCGTGCATGGATCACTAGAAAAGGATGCACAATGTATACCCTAAAAGCCATGAAAATTCTAAAAAAAAATTTGGATAAATTCGGTGCAAAATTGAAAGAGTTTTGGATTTCTAAAACTCTATCTCATAGAATTCGAAATCCAAACTTATTCCTTTTAGATTTGATCCAAACCACCTTCCATGTAAGAAAGAAGAGAGGAGACCTTTTGTGAATGTGGGAGAGATCTGGGAGAGGGCTTTTGTCACACAAAATAAGTGGAGATTGGCGTTGAATAAGAGAGAGGGCGTGGAGAAGGATTATGTGGCGCAAGGTGGAATCCTAGTCTTACTAGGATTCTGTCTTATGACTTGTTTTAATTTGGTTTTCCAAACCAAATCAAATCAAAATTAGATCAACCCAATTAAAATAGGTCTTAACCCAATTAAGAACCTAATTTAATCAGATTAAATTAGATTTAAATCTGATTTAATTTTCTAATCAAATTAGAAATTAGATTGACCCAAGTCCTAGTTGAACTAGGACTAGTTTTTCCTTGCACTTGGCTTATCCAATAAACCAATTGGACTTGATCCAATCAAGCCCAAACCAAATCTAATTAAATCATATTTAATTAGACTTAATCTCAGCCCATTGGCTTAATCAAATTAAGCCAATCAGCAATCGAATTGCTAATAGATCCTCCTGCAACACTTGCACTGGGTTAAATGTCAATCGTATTGATCATTTAACCCTAGAACGATTCTTAATCGTTGATCAACCATCTGATCGGATCATGAACTCTAATGTGTGTGACCTCATTGGTCCGAACCTAAGCCGGTAGCATAGGAACAAATTCCTATACCAATCGAAGTGACCATCTAGCAATGGTACCCGGCGATCGGATATGTCGAATGTGTAGAACAACATCCTTAGAACCCATGCGGATATAGTTTTCATATAATTCATCTCCTTAACCAAAATGATCATAGGACACCCCAGAGTTCAACTGTCAACTCTGATCAGGTTGTCCACATTGTATTTCAAAATATCAAATCCATCTGATGGATTACCCTGACCAAGATTTTGCTAAATTGAAATACAGCGACTCATTCTTCTCCAACTCTTGGAGTGGTCAATCCCATCTCGATCACACTCTGACTTCGCAAGTACTTGACTGTGCCTAGAAGCCTTCCGTCTCTGAATGAGAAATTCAGTTAGTCCAATACCAAAGCACAGTGAGTTGCTTGCAAGTCACTGAGGCGATCTCAAGTCTAAGGGACACTTATACCATATCCCATCAGAGATATTCTCGACAGCAGAATACTCTGGAGTTGGTCATGTTCAATGATGATGTACTCTTACATCTCACCTGTATGCCATACCAGTGTCTCCACACTCCTTGGTTAAGAGGACAACCAACCCATATGGCCTACAGCGACCTATGCTCGATAGAAGCTGTTGTCCTTATTAACAGCCTATCATTTGGTCGTGAACAGTTTTAAGGACTAATCGATAAATCCTCTCTTTATCGAATCTAAATAGTCCTGAGGACTTCATCATAACAACGGAGTTCATTAGAAGATGAAAGCTTATGATGAAAATGCCAAATATATTTTATTTATTAACAAATCAATTACAATACTTGGTTGCTCAACCATCAACAGCTTGACGATTGGCTTTTTGGGACACATTTCCCAACACTAAACTCTATTGATATAAAAAATTCAAAATTATTTTTTTTTATTCCGATTGAAAAAATTATAGATGACTATTTGAACACATAATGATATTGATATTTAGCTGCACGATATGTTTAGTATTCTTATTTCACTTTATATATGAGTTATTATATGCCATTGTAACACTTTGGACCTATGGCATTGAATAAAAATCATATAGAGCAAGCACCAGAAAAAAATTATGGGACGGACTTTATAGTTTGTCATGTTTGTTGTAACACTAATTTTTATTAGTATATTCTTTTTATCAGTGCATATTATATAACTATATGATATACATTAAATAAATTAATCGACAAGCAAATCAATACACACCTCCAAAATAAATCGATGCATAGTTCTAGAATATGAAATTCACCGATTTATAGTATACAATCAGATGATGCATACTTAGCAAATTAGTCATCAACAATCCAATACATATCTTCAAGTAAATTAATATACAATTTTTGGACTGCTATATTCACTAGTACACACTATATGATCTAGTAATATATACTCATCGATTTTCTGATACATATTATAAGTTTTTTTGATATATACCTAGTAGTGATCTAATACATATCTCTAAATAAAAATATATTTTAAAAAAGGTGTATTGATTTATCTAGAGGTGTGTATTGGATCTTTGCTAGATATGTATCCAAAAAGCTTATAATATATATCAAAAAGTCGATAAATATGTATCACTATATATTATATAATATATATCGGTGAACATAATATTTTAAAAATTGCATATCAATTTACTTGGAGGTATGTATTGGATTGCTATATGACTAATTTGCTAAGTATGCATTATCAAGCTGTGCACTATGTATTGATAAACTTTATATTCTGAAAATCGTATATCGATTTACCTAGAGATGTGTATTAGATTTCTGCTATGTATGCATCAAAGAAACTTGCAGTATATATCAGAAAGCCAATGAATGTGTATTATAATACCGTGTAATGCATACCGGTAGACATAATATTCTAAAAACTGTATATTAATTTGCTTGTAGGTGTGTATTGGTTCGTTAGATGACTAATTTGCTAAGTGTATATCATCTAACTGTGCATTGTGTATTGATGAGTACCATATTTCGAAAATTGTGTATCGATTTACTAGAGATATATATTAGCTTGCTTGATGATTAATTTACTTGATATATATATATATATATATATATATCACCTGGTCATGTAGTATGCATTGATAAAAAATATATTATGAAAATGATAAAAAAAAATACTATGCTTTATTATTTTTAATTATAAGATTAATTGACTTTTAGGTTTCTAATTTAAGGCCTATATCAGGAGAAATATGGTAAATGATAAAGCCCTATGATTTTTGTTCCATGGCATTACCTTATCAAAACCCTCAAAGAAATCCTACAGGGCTCGACCACAGTGAGGTTATGGTATGAAATACCAAACCATTCATGACACGTGTCATTGGAACTAAACATTTTGGAGCCATGACTGGACCGCGACTTTCCTCTCGGTAGATATAAAGCATGGAGTCAAACGGTGTTAGTACTGACCAAGAAGTCAACCGCGTGCAGGACTTTTGGGGCACCGTCACGCTTGACATTTGGGAAGCTTCTCGGCTCCTCTCGAGGAAAAGAGCAGCTGAGGGATTCTTTGCGTCTCCTGGGGCAAGTCCTCGACGATAATATCATTAGAAAGGTGAACCTGAGAAGTTACGTGCATTGAATCAAAGTAAGATAGACCATTTGAGCGTCACGTTGGAGAAACATGATGGAACTTTTCTCACTGGGGCAGCTTCCACCTGATTTCGTCACCAATAGCAAACGGCATTGAAACTAAAGAAGATTGGAAGAGGGATCAAAAGGAAGTGCGGACTAGAGGAATCCCACAACAGACTTACGAAGGTTAACCCATATTTCGCTTGGCATACGACTACCATCCTAGCATATTGATAACCGTATCAAATCGAATGGTATAGAACATATCATATCATATTGATTTAGTAGATATACGATACGTGGAGAGCATCGATACTTGATATGTCGAACCGTTCTTCATACCGGATGTATTGACACAGTGACATAATGGCACCAACATGAAGCCTGATAGAAAGAAGGTGTATCTTGATTGAGTCAATCATAATCCTTAAATTTCCATATTATAACCAACACCAGGGCCAAAAAAATGGCAATCAGGCCACGAAAAGAGGTGTGGAATTCTCTCATGTACACAATTATATCAGGGGAGACCATTCAATGAACCATATATGTCCCACACAATTATATCAGGGGAGACCATTCAATGAACCATATATGTCCCGAAACTCATGTCAAAGTCTACGCACACCATGCCCTCACATTTGCATGAGAAATGGGGTTGGTGGATGGTCAAGCATGCATGATATTAATGTCGAAGCACAAGGTATGCTCATCTTTAAATTAACACCGATTGCTGATCTGCATGCAAAGTTTTTGAACATATACGGTGGTTGTCACATCAAACAGTGCATGGTGCACTCTTGCTTGCGCTTCATATCAGGAGACAAACAAAATAATGTATCCATTATGACCCAATGGAAATGGTTCACCTCGCCAATGTTGACAAGTTCAACCATCCAAAATTTCCTGCAGTCCATAGTTACACCAATTGTTGGTAAACGGTACGACCTTAACTCGAGTGGAAGGGTTGCATCCAATCCGTGCTTCAAGTTTGTCTCTGAGAATTCGTCCACCAACTAACGAAGTAAAAATGGGAGTTAGACTTTATGTTTGATTGAAGTTTAAAAAAAAAAAAAAGAAAAAAAAAATTGAAAGATAGTTTTCATTAGAATAAGATTTTTTATATTTTATAAAAAAAATTAATATAGAATATAAGAAGGTCCAATTCTCAACGGCTGAAAATTGAGATAATTTTTTTCTAAAACATGGAATAAAATTTTTTCTTTTGTTAAAGACATTCCAAGAAAAATATTTCAACGAAGAGAAATCAAAATAAAAACAGCAGATGCTCGGTCAAAATGTTTAGGTGACGTTAACGCCCAAGCTCTTGTCATAGAGTGACGTAAGATAAAAAGACAGTGGGGAGAAATCCACCCATCGAACGGTCGATGATTGGTGATAAGGTTCAAACCCGCGTCGGCAACGATCAAAACCAAGGCCAACATGCAATGCATGAGCCCACCGGCGAACGTTCCACACGGTGGGACCCCACCATATTAGAACTGGCTTCCTCTTCCACCATCCATCCTTTTATTATCCGGTCCTGAAAGTACCCAGCGATTTCCCCTTGAAGGAAAGCTAGAAATAACGCGTGGCCAATAACCAACCACACGTTACACACGGTTCTTCTTTTGTCTTCTCCTCCTATATACACTCTCTTCTTCCAATCCCTTCGAAACCCTGGTGAATAGATTTCTGCTCCTCCGGTATGCTCCCTCTACCTGCAAAGAAGCTCTACCAAGAGCTGCGCCACCAATCCAACCCTCAAATTTTGTGATGGTGGAAAGGATGAGAGCCTAATTATCTGCAGGTCTTCCTGTCTCCAAAATTGAAACACAGGTAATGAAGAGCCTACAAGCCTGAGTTGTGGGTTCTGTCATCTCTCTCCATGCCTCTCTCTTCATTTTTGATATGTTCTCTCGATCTCAGGGCAGTCCACCATCTGTGAGGGATGCAAAAATAATCATAGGAAGCTCCAGTTCCATTCATTCCTCAAGATGGATATGATAGGATTCGGTGCGAGGGATGAGTTCTTGAAGAGACTGGTGGATGATCTATCACTGCTTATTACTGAGGCTGAAGATGTGACAATAGAGAAGGAGAGCTTTCGGAGATTCTCGAAATATGTAGATCATCTGAGGGCTCTTCTCCAAGATCTCCGAGCCAAGAGGGTCTACGACAAGCCCGAGTGGGCAGCCTCAAGTTCTGTGCTACAGAAATTGCATTCTGAAGTCAGGAAAGCCCGGGATATCATCAAGGCTTACAATTCAGGGAGCCGGCTTCAGCTCCTCCTCAAGTGCAAGACCATGCTGTCCCAGCTGAAGAAATCAGCCGACGAGATCGCCAGCATCATTCAGCAGCTCTCCTTGGCCAAACTCGATTCGATGCTACAATTGAAATCCAAGGCTGATGAGATCATTCACGGCATGTGGTCAGTCGAATTCAAATCGGCGGCAGCAACTGAGGCCATAGTCTCTGAGATTGAGGAATCCATTGCACAGAATAGCAGGAGCCAAGACCATACGATGAGGCTTTTACATCAGATTGCAGATGCTGTTGGTGCTGCACCAAATGTCTCCCTTGTAAGAAGCGAAATTGCGCTGCTGAAGCAGGAAAAGGAAGAGATGGAAGCTCAAAAGCAGCACGCTGAAGCACTCCAGCTATCACAGCTGATACATCTCTTGTACAGCTCGGAGATGATCACGAGCCCACCACCAGAAAGCCCCACCATCATGAGCCCACGGAACTACCTGATCAATTCCTTCACATGCCCCCTCAGCTGCAAGCTCATGGAAGACCCGGTCGCCATTGTTTGTGGGCATAGCTTTGAGAGGAACGCCATTCTCGAATACTTCCGAATCGGAATGAAGGTGTGCCCAACCTGCAATAACGAGCTCTCTTCTCTGGATGTAACCCAGAACATCTCGCTGCGCAGTTCGATTCAAGAATGGAAGCAGAGAAATGCCAAGCTCAGGCTACAGAGTGCAGTATCCAGCTTAGACTCAGATGATCATGAAGTGTTGAACGAAGCACTTGAGATTCTACTCGCCGTAATGGAGAACACCAGTTACATAGCTGAAGTTTCACAACATGGTATTGCTGCAAGGCTGGTGGATTTACTGAAAACTGGTGAAGTGAACACCAAGGCAGCTCTCAAGTGCATCTGCCACCTTGCCCATTATTCTGAAGAAAACAAGGTAACCGCTCCGCTTGTACTAGGACAGTTTTTTTGCCCCAAAATTTGTGGCTTATTAATTTCGGTTTAACAGAAAACAATTGCTGCAAAAGGAGTCATTCGTTGCATCGTGAAGCAGTTCTGCAGAGGTGAGACTGAACCAGAAGGCCTTGTTATCTTGTTGGAGCTCTCAGAAAATGAAGTGTTCGCAGACATGATCGGAAAGACCAAGGACTCCATCCCCTGCTTGGTCTCTCTGCTCCAAAATTCCAATCCTGACATATCTCAGAAAGCCCTGAATGTTCTAGGTAACCTATCCTGCAACATCAATTTTGTCATCAAGATGGCGGAAGCTGGGTACTTCGAACCCTTCCTTGCTTGCTTCCAACAAGGTGAAGCTAATAGCTTTTAAATGACAAGCATCAAGCATGCTTTCTTTACAGTATCACTGATACCTTTTCTGCTGTTGGATTCAAGTCAGGCAATTCAGAGACGAGAGCTAACATGGCCAAAGAACTGACAAGAATGCATCTATGGGAAAGCACTGCAAGACACTTTGACAATGAGCGGTTCATCAGTGCGCTCACAAAGACATTGTACTCAAGCTCTCAAGACTACAAGTTGAAATGTCTCGGTTGCATCAAAAAGCTCTTGGCCTTCCCCAGATTGGTGAGAAAGTTTCTTTCAGACAGGAACACAATCCCAGCACTGCATGGCCTAATACAGTCGACCATTTCCAACCAGCAGTTGAAGCAGGAAGCCATGGAGATCCTCCTCTTGCTTGTGGAAGCCAGCGAGCCAAATGACTACCAGACCAATCCAAGTTTGGAAGAGCTTCACTCCCAGCACAACATCAATGTCTTCCTCCAACTTGCTTCCACTGCCAATACCCAGATAAAGGCTTCCTTCCTTCACCTGCTTCTGCTGATGGCTCAGAAATCAGAGAATGCTCGGCTTCAGATTCGATCTGACCAAAGTGTGATAGCCCATCTCTTCTCCATCCTTGAAGGAGATTCCCGAAGAGAGGTGAGGGTGCAAGTGCTGAAGCTGACATGCAGCATTGCTGAAGGCCATCCTGCTGGAGTTCAACTCCCCCCATCACCCCTAAAAGAGACTGCGATCGCTACTCTTCTGAACATCTTCACCAGTTCTACCAACACTGAGGAGAGATCTGCAGCCGCTGGAATCATTGGCCGGCTTCCATCTGATGACACCACCATCAATGAGATGCTCTGCAAGTCAGAAACCCTGAAGGCCATCCATGAGGTGGTCTGTGCCAATGACAGCAGGTACCAAGGGATGAGCAGGGAATCACCATCACCGTTGGCTACTACATCCAATTGCCTATTGGAGAACACCCTTGCAGTCCTGCTACGCTACACCGAGCCAAACAAGCCAGAGCTCCAGAGGCAAGTATCCAAGCTCAATGTCAGTCCATCTCTCATCCATGTCCTCTCCACAGGCAGCTCTCTCGCCAAGCAGCGGGCGGCCATAGCTCTATACCATCTCTCCCAATCAAGCCATCCAGACACTGCAACCACCACCGCTATGGCGGACCAGGCACAAGGCTTCTTCCTATTATTCCAGTTCAGAAGGCTCCTCCAGCTCAAATCATGGTGTGGTTCCTCCACTGCAGCACTGCATCAGAGCCTCTGCACTGTCCATGGCTCTGCTTGCTCATCTCGGCATGCATTATGCCTTGTCGAGGCTGGTGCAGTGGGGCCACTGGTGCAGACAGTGGTGAGCGAGCTGGCGACCAGTGCCTCAGAAGCTGCACTAGTGGCACTTGATACCTTGCTCAAGGATGATGCTTATCTCTCGTCCGCAGCAGCAGTCATAGTGGAGAACCAGGGCATGACAGCAATTCTAGAGGTGCTGGACAAAGGGCGTCTCTCCACCAAGGAGGTGGCTCTAGACCTCTTCTACAAGATCTTGAGGCATTCAGAAATTGCGAGAGAGCAATCTCTGCGGTCAAGAGGGATCCTCATCAGCCTCCTCAGAGTAGATCAACTGAAGAAAAAAGCAGCTTTGGTTCTCAGCCAGATGGATGCCATTCCACATCAGTCTTCATATTTCTGAAGCTCCCTCACCCAATCATTTGACATTAGATTTTTCACATTTAGAGAAGACAAGCATTGCATCTACCAAAGGGATAGTTCATTTTTGTACACATGCTATTGAAAGGAACACAAGAATAATTAGAATAGCTTTAAGCTGATAGCAGAGATTCATAAGTTTTTTTTTTTTTAAATTATTAATTGATTCAATGTTGCTAGACAAAATTCTAATTTTAAAGAAGATGGAGGGATATACATGGAGACATCAGCCTAGAAGCAACTTGAATACATCTGTCAATGATATCATGCCTTCCACAAATCTTGTTCTGGGATTAATTATAACAAGCTACCATATCCCTACTAAGGGAGAAAGACATGTTACCTCAATAGACTTTTTCATGATCAAGATTTTACGCCTCGATGGAATGGGAGGCATTCTGGCTGTCCATCCCGTTCCTATGAGAAAATATGACCGAGATGAGCTCGGGACTCGAAAACCCATCCATGCAGCGAGAAAAGAAGAAAGAAGGAAATGAAGGAAAGATGAAGAAAAGGGAAAAATGAAAGGAAAGAAGAAGAAAAATGGAAAAAAGAAAGGAAGGAAGAAGAAAAAGACAAAAGGAAAGAAAGGAAAGTAGAGAAAAAGAAAGAAAAGAAGAAAGATAGAAAAAAGAAAAAAAGAAAGAAAGAAAGAACAAAAAAAGAAAGGAAGAAAGATGGAGAATACCCACTGGGATGTATGATTGGGACTGCTTTCGGGATGAAACGGGACAATGAGACATTCCGTTCCATTGGAGAAACCAGGACACCTTTGTCTCACAGGATTTAAAATCTGGTTCATAATCTCATAAATGTTTGTGTGTATGCATGTGCGCGCACACATGCATTTCCATGTTTCAACATAGATTCCCAGGCAGGTACCTGGAACAGAAAGTAGCTCCAAAATCTCAAGGGAAGAAGTTGAATGCAAACAAGTGCAGCATCATCTGCAGCCATTTGCCTGGTATACCTGTTCCAGGGCCTGAAACCAAATACAGTGGAGTGACAACATCAACTCAGGGAAAATAGCAAAAGAGTGACTCTATTACTAAAAATCTGCTTTAAGTGTAGGAAGAATCCAGACTCCTGACTCCTTTTCGTAATGCCATCTAGAAGATTTCGGTACATTGGTGGTGGGGTGCACCAATGTTACAGCATTCATTGTGATTTTAAGACCATTTCACTATGCATTGAAAAAAAATTCAGCATAATTGCAATATGTACTGGAAGTGTTACTCCTGATAATGAAAATAAGTTGTTGTCAAGTCTATGTTATTAGCAATTGAGTACATGAGTGATGACAGATAAAAAGACCTAACTCGTTTTCATTAATGGACAGGTCGTAATTACATAGCTAATTTATTACAAAAACTAAACAATTCCTCTCAACATAATACCATCTTAGCACTAGAGAGAAGCTAGTCTAGGAATTATTTGAAAGGCACGATATCAACCTGAGTATGATTAATGACTAGCTACCAAAACGACATAAGAGGTAGATATGAATAAACCATACTTAATGTATAGACAAGCCAAAAGGTAGACTTACTTGCATCATCTTATCAAGCTGAATGCAATCATACATATCACCTTTTGCTAAAGCCATGATCTCGCTGCATGACAAAAAAACCACATTTACTTCTACATAAATCATATAGAATTGGAAAAATCAGGATACATATTAATCACAGAATAATTTGCCATCTTAAGTTTCTGCTAGACATCTATGAAGATTGGCTTGCTGAAAACTGAGTTTAAAATTTTAATGAACTCAAGGACAACAGATCGATAAACACATTCCAAGCTCAAGCAAAGAAAATTGAGCCTTCCTAATAGTCAGATAAGCCCAAAAGTATATAATTTTTAGGTCTACAGACCTATTAAATTCAAAATAGGGTATAAATTCCTATGTAGTTAGTCACATATCCACAGGGGAAAGAAAGAAAAGCTCCAATTTTATATGATTCCAAAAAGAAACAACACATGGGAAAGATTTTGGAGCAGCATGGCATCAAATCAGAAGATAAGGCTAGATAATGACTTTCTAGTTTTTATGTTGCATTCACTGCACATTTTCCACTTTCCGAATTACAAGCAGTTATACTTTTCTCCTTGCACAGTATTTTTTTTAAGTCACTGTAAGTTTGTAACACTTATATACAAGACTGTTAGCCATCTTTACTTGTACCTGCATGACACATAAACACTGAAATGTGTGTAAATGCAAATAGCCACCAACTTATTTGCACAGCTGACAACATGGGTGTCTGGGATTTGGAGAGCTAAAGTTCACAAGAAAGACAAAAGCAGGTGCAGCACCTGGTGTGTTTTAGCAAGGTAACTTATCCAGACATAGTTTATTGAATGAAACACCTCTATGGCACCATTGCTCAAAGATCATTCAAATTGGCAGCTTCTATCTACTTTGTATAATATTGCTCTACTGAAAGTTTAAGAGCTATATCCCATAAAGGACTAAGAATATACATGAATGTAGATGCAGAAGGTTCCCGCAAGAGTATACATCGATTAATAGCCTGTATACCCAATCATAGGAGAATTACTTCTTCATACATGATATGGAATGCTTGTTTCATGGGCATTTTAACATCCATGATGGAGATCTGCAAACTTACAATATCATATAACCAACTATATCGAATCATAAGAAAATTATTAGAAAGGTTATACATCATACATTGCTAGACATGGGAATGATGTCACATATAGTTTGCCTTGATAATAGCTGGTACCCAATCATGGGAAACCTCTATTACTTCATCTGAGGGCAGAAGTATGGGGTCTGGGGGCATGTGTCTTGGAAGTGAGGCCTGGATGACACAAAAGAAATTACAGGACATTTGCAGGCACTAACAAAGTAAAGTACAAGGATAATTCAATGCATTGGAGTTATTTGACAACTACCAAAAAATAGGATAAAAGATGTGAATAAGATAGGTAAAGAATGGGAACATACTGTGTAAAAAAGAAATGCCATTGCCCATTTCCCTGTCTTCTACAGATATCACATTGTTCATAGCCCACACTCAGCAGTAAGACATGGTTGCCATTCATCAAACTGCCATATACCATCAACAAGAAAATGGTACTGACATCCACCATAAAACCATATTTTCTATTGATAATCACAGAACCATGTGCAAATAGATAATTATGCATAACTGGACTATAAAAATAAGCCAAACAGCAATAATTTACATAAACCACCAATAGTTGTTAGCTCAGCTGGGTGGCACCTAACTCCCCATAGGAGAGGCTCTGGGTTCAATCCAAGGTGGTGACAAATAACAACAATATGCTAATAAAAAAAGAAATAGAAATAAAATTATTTTCCAACACAAATGACAATTGTTCAGTTAGGAAGACATTCACTAAATCAGTTAGAAAGGGATTCACCAAACTGATTCCACTCATTAACAAAGTCACATAACATATCAAAATATCCCAAGTTTTCCTCTGATTCTACAGCTGCTACCTACTCACTATAAGACAGTAAAATATGTTTCACCAATAGTTTAAAAATCAACTAGTTAAACTGAGTAAAACTTTGATTTAAGGAGAATTTTAAGCTAGGACCCACTAAAATTAAAATGCAAGGTTTTCAATGGGACCAGTTTTGCTTGTCAGTGGCAGTATCCCATCAATGCCAACTATGAATATAATTTTCTAAACATCCACACAGACAATGTCAAAAGCAGAAAAACAAGAACATTTACTCTGCCATAAGTCCATAATTTCTATTATTTAAACAAAGCATAAGTTATTTATAAGGAATAAGATGGTTTTCCAAAAAATATTATGCTCCAAACTTTGTTGCTAGTAAGAGGAACCATGCCATAACATAATCTGAGACAAAGTTATACACTTCTATCCTACTTACAGATTCGTAGTTATTGGTGGATTAACTCAGTCTAAGGATGTTACAGTCTAAAGTAATAGAAGTAGGCCTTTTAGGTGACCAGAATGTATCTTCTCATTTGACTATTTAACTCAACAGAATGTGCAGATCATTATCTATGTCATGGACAGTGCTTCATGTCTCAAAGAGTGTTTAAAGGAGCATTAGGGTCCTTAGAATGTTAGGAAGTTAAAAGACATGAGCGAACTTGATTATCCTTCCACAGTATTTTCATCTTTCCTAGGCCTATCTTCTAACCAATGCACTTGAAAGCTTTGATGGTTCTACAAGGTTTTGTCATTTAACCAGCTTGTGGCTAGTGGCAAAGGCCTTACAGATGACTAAAAGAAGCTAGGTAGGTTCAGATTCCTAGGGGTCATTACATTCGTCCCCACAACTTGATGGCATCATCCTCGTGCCTGCCTTCTTATACATGAACCTCTGCATGACTTAGTTGACATGTTATAGATCAGCTTTGGTTTCCACTAATTTCAAATGAGTGGATGATTTCTTTAAATTTTTTTAACAAAAATATGGTAGGCTTTAGTTGTTTGATCTTTTGGCAATCAGATACACACAATTGAGAAGACATGTAGAACAGGGTAATGGTGTTCCTGAGATGCACAGGATGGTGCATTCATGCCTTATAGGAGGATAGGAACTGTTTGAGTGACCATTTTGATTAGTCATATGGAAACCGAGAATCATGTAAGCATGAAATTGACTGTGAATTTCCAGCATCTGTTAGCTCTGCTGGTTGGCATCCCTCTCCTAAGGGCTTGCACTTGGGAGAGGCCCATGGTTCAAACCTCAGTGGTGGCACAAATACCACTCTATTACTCAAAAAGAAATTGGCTGTGAATTCAAGACCTCTGCATCACAGTGATATCGACAGCATCGGGTGCCTTCAAGCAAACCCACAGCTAGACATTGACACCTCTCCAGATCAAAACTTCACTCTTATCATGTCCAGCTATCAAGAAATGCCATCCCTGTGTCGTAAGTTATCTTTTTCACTTTTTCCATTCAAAAATTACAAATTGTTCAAGTCCTAGAACAGCTTTCAGAGTCCTCTTTTTCCAGAGATCATCATTTGCTAGCAAGTTAGTAATTCCATTTTAGTCTTTTTCTCTCTTTCTAGAACTGACATGCATAATTTTATCCTCACGATCCTCCACTAATGTCCATAAGCAATGAAAATCTCTCTTCAAGCAGAAGTTATTCTTCCCTTTCCATACTACCATACCCAACAATCAAGCAATTCCATGTCTTTAATTTTCAAAACAACAAGATATCAGCCCTGAACTTGAACTATTAATTCTACCTTTCTTGTCATCAACAGAATGCAGAATTTAAGGGGGATCCTTTCATCTATCGTTCACCAATATTGTAAAATCTCAGAACTCACTACATCTGATCATGTCCAGCTATGATCTGATGCCATGCATGATTGACTTGATTCAGATAAGTAATTGTCAAGGTAACAAAATTTTCATCCCCTGAGCCTACAATATTGATTCACCTTTTCTTTTTTTAGCATATCATAAACAAATAGAATACAGAAGTCAGCTTCTCTCCCTGCTATCATTCACCCATTTCCTTACAATCTCCCTTAAAGCATATGTCATCCTCTCATAACATCATGCCCAAATATCAAAGATGATACACCTGATCATATAAATTCTGATTATTGTCTCTCCCGTATCCCTGATTTTCAAAATAACAAATTTTCCGGGCCCTTGGCCTGCATGAGCAATCTTTCTTTTATTTTTTCAGCAGATCGTCCACACCAACCACACTCTAGCTACGCGATTCTGCCATGCAAGTCTCTTCCCCCTCAGTACTCACATGAATATTAGAATCAGCAGTGAATTCTCTCAGTTATCATTAACCAGATGCCATACAAACTGAATCTTTCCAAAAAATCCATAGCACTCAACAAAAGGAAAAAAAAATACCGAAGTGGCAAAGACAATTTAAAATTTGCTGGAACAACTTGAAGATTTCATATCTGTACCTGGTAAACACCCGGCGGAAGATACTTTGCAAGCGATCCACGCATGAGTATCATTGGACGAGATCGGTCCATCTACAAAAGTTATCATCGAACTTTCACTTTCTTAGAAACTAAAATGCCATCCAAGAAAAATCATCTAACAAAAAACAAGAAAAGAAAACAAATGGAGGGGAAAAGAAAAGCGAGAACAAATAAAAGGGGAAACATGGGAAAGAAACCGCAAATGAAGACATGGTGCCCCGCACAGGGCCACAGAAAACATCGTCACACCATCCCCGCGGCTTCGCCGGGCGCCAGATTCGACCTCCAAGCTTCAATTAATCAGCGCGACGACCACCATCACCCTTCCCTCTCGAACCAACGGGAAAGAACGAAACAACAAAAAAAAACCCAAAACTAGTTGAATATTTACTCAAACTACGTCCTTCAACCCTAACCAGCCAAAGACCGCGTGTTGCCCGGAGCCGGATACACGAAAACAATTTTTCAAATATTATTATTTTATTTTTAAAATATTATTTTATTTTTATTATTATTTAAATTATTATTAATAATAAAACTAATATTTTAAAATAATAATATTATTATTATTTAAAAAATAATATTTTTTAAAATAATATTTTATTATTAATTGTTTGAAATTAATTTTTTAAAAATAATATGTTATTATACAAATAGTATTTTAAAATTAATAATAAAAATAATATTTTTAAAATAATATTTTAAAAAAAATATTTTTTTATTATTATAAAATTGATATTTTTTGCTTCAAATTATTATTAATAATAATATTTTTTTCTCTCTCTCTTCAAATATTTTTTTTCTTCTTTTCTCTTCCTCCCGCCACCCCTGCCCCAACAGCATAAGACCCACGTCAAGGCCATCCGCGCCGCTCCCACTGTGACCCTGCCTCACCGTCGTCCACGTCGGATGTACGAAAATAATTTTTCTGATGTTGTTGTGTTCTTGTTATTATTCAAATTATTATTTATAATAAATTAATATTTTAAAAATAATATATTTATTATCATTTAAAAATAATATTTTTTAAAATAATATTTTATTATTAATTTTTTGAAATAATTTTTTTAAAAATAGTATATTATGATTATTCATAGTATTTTTAAAATAATATTTTGAAAAAAATAATATTTTTGTTATTATTTTAAAATTAATATTTTTTCTTCTGCTTCAAATTATTATTAATAATAAAATAATAATATTTTTTACTTTTTACTTTTTTCTCCCCTCATCAAATATTTTTTAAATTAATACTCTAAAAAAATAATATTTTAAATTATTATTAGTAATAAAATAATAATATTTTTTTCTTCTCCTCTCTAATCGCATCCCCCGACTCCAGCACCACCAACCCCCCTCCCCTCCCCTCTACGACCCCGCCCCATCGCCGTTCCCTTCTGTTCCCTCCCTTGGCCCCGGCGAATCAAAGCCCCGTGGCTTCGCGTGAGCATCGACGACTGCCCCTCCCCCAGCTCCAGTGCCACCAACCCGACCCCGCCCCACCACCGTCTGTACTGCACCCACCATCTGTACTGCATCCAGCTCCGTTCGACCACCAAACCCCTGCCCCTTTCTCGGCTCCGACGCCACCAACCTCCCTCCCCTCCCCTCCACGACCCTGTTCTATCGCCGTCCCCTCCTGTTCCCTCCCCCGACCTTGGCAAACCCGAGCCCTCGCGACTCCGCAAAAGCACCAACGACCGCCCCTCCCCTCCCCCGGCTCTGGCGCCACCCGCCTCCCCTCTCCTCCCCCGGCTCCGGCACCACAAACCCCCCTCGCCTCCCCTCCTCGACCCTGGCCGCAGGTAGTCACCGATACTCGTACAACCGCTAGCTTGGAGCGGCCGAATAGGGAAGCTTGGATGGTGGCTGGGGTTTGTCGGTGCTCGCATGGAGCCACAGGGACTCAGATTGCGACGTTTCGTAGAGGGCTTTCTTAAATTGGTAGAGGTTTTCAATGTTTTTCTGTCCAGGTGGCACAACCAAACTTATTTGAGGAGCTGAGTTGGCAATACCCCAATGCCCTTGCACAAAGTATTGTCATATATATATATATATATATATATATATATATATATATATATATATATATATATATATATATATATATGATTACAAGGGTGCACCAGCTGAGCCGGGTAAAACAAAGAAAACAAATCTCTTTTTAGGAGAAATCGATCTTTTTGGGATGTATGGAAGTCTTCGTGGTGCAAGAGAGACAGTGTCCTACCCTCGATCCGGAATCATGAGCTAGGGATCTTAGCATACAAAATGTCTCACAATATCATAAAGCAATAACAAAATAAAATTTAAATAATTAATATTTATTATTTATTTAAAAATTAAGTTAAATATTTTATAAAAATAATATTTTATAGTTTTGCATCAAATTTTAATAAATTCTAATCTAAAATAAAATATCAAAATCTGTCTCTAATTTGCTCTTTAAATCTTGAGATAATAAACTATAAAGTAATGAGCTAAACAGTCCAATGAGCAATGTATTCTTTGGCTAAATAAATTAAGTAATAGCAACATATTGAAAAATAAACATGTATAAGCATCGATTCAAAATATACAATACTAATCAAAATATGATCCATACGAATTTATTTTCGTTTATAAATCAATTTTTTTCAAAATATCATGTTCATCTCGATAGTCATGAACTAAATAAAAGTACCAGCATACAACCCCCTATCGATAGAGTATTAAACTAATTATCACTATTTAACCGCTCCATTGGTAGGGTATCAAAATATCAGGCACAATCCAACTAGCAAGGTATCAAAGTAATTACCCATATTTAATTGTTCCACTGGCAGAGCATCAAAATGTCAGTGCACAACTCCTATTAGTAGGGTATTAAAGTACTAGCATTTAACTACCCCACCAGTGAGATATCAAAGAATCAGCATTTAATCTCCACTGATAGGATTCGATATATAGTCAAGCTGCGAGTCAAAGTTTACCTCAAATCAATACACTTTTCTCAAAAATATATTTCATATTTCGAATCAAATAATTTATAAAACCATGCGATATCGAAATCAATCAATATGATTTATATCAAATCAATACATTCGATCATAAATCACTTAGCATTATAGATAAAGGATATGTTCGATAACTCAAAATACATGCATTAGATTCATAAATCACGAATAATCTAATAAAAAAAAATATTTTATAATTTATTGATAAATTTTAAAAAAAAGTACAATATTACTTATCTCATATGTACTTTAATAAATCTACGTAATTTCATAAATTCCTTCTCAAAATCTTTAATTCATAAATCACATCGTAATCCACTGCTAAACATCTTCTTGTCGAGATAACTACACCCTAATATATAATTATGTCCAATAGTCGGAAAAGATATGAATGATCAGAATGGCAGTTGCATCCAACGGGCTAGGTCGGTCCAATCATGTTACTTTATCCGATTAAGATTAGATTATGATATAGATTGTTCAACAGAGATCATAAATATCAAACTAGTAGAATTTGACAAGAATCACGATAGAGGCTAGCTAATACGATGCTCGACAATCATAGGTCAGTTAGATCAAATTGCTTTATTTAATCAAGATTAGATTAAGATAAAGTTGGCTCCATAGAGATTAAATAGATCAAATATGATGGTATCCAGATCCGATCGAGATAGATACCGGCATGCTATCTGACGACCGTGGATCAAGATCCTTCATTAAGCTCGATCAAAATTATTGAAAAAATATCCTTTACTTGATCAATCATAGAAAGATAAATTTTCATATAGAGAGAATAATTCTAAAGACAGAAAGTTATAGAGAGAGAAAGTAGAATTTTTTAGAAAAAAAATAGAGAGAGAAATAATTTTAGAGAGAGAAAAAGAGAAAGAAGAGGGAGAAGCTCTTTCTCTCTCCTTTTTTTTTCTTCCTATCTTTCTTGTCTTTCTTTTTCTTTTCTTGTTTTCTTTTTTTTCCCATGGGTTCTTTGCAAAATAGAGGACCTTGAGGTCCCTGTTTGTTCCTCAGATCAGAGGCCAGCTGGTGGTAACTGAGGCTGCGATGGCACAGCCCAAAAATTTCAAAATGGCAGTCGGCGATGACCACCAATGTCGAAAAATTCAAAAATAGGAGGGATAAAAGTAAGGAAACAATAGAGGATTTTTTTTATTTCAATTTGTCGGTGAAGCCGACAGCCGATGATGTTACATAAAGCTATAAAAAGAAAGAAGAGAGATAAAGAAAGGAGGGCTGGGGGCTCATCTTGAGCTCCAAGGGGCTCTCCAACCTTGTTTTCTAGCAGGCATAGTGAAAAATCATGATCGACTCGAAAGAGAAGAGGGCTTCTCCAATGAGGATTCAACGACCGTCAGTGGTGAGTTTTACAAGAGACTTGATCTCTTTAAATAGAGGTGGAAGGGGGAGGACCTAAGATTTCCTCTCGGTCTCTAATTTCGAATCCGATTAGGATTTCCACAATAAGAAGAGAAGAAGACTCTATTTTTCTCTCTTTTTTTATTTCTATCTTTTTGGTTCTTTGAGATTCATGTGGTAGGATTTTGTTGCTGGGTTGGGGTATTACAAATGGGTTGGAGAGAACAGCGGTAAAAAAATAATAATAAAGTAAAAAACAAAGGGTTTTAGAGACGTGTATGTATGTATGTATGTGTATATATATATAATTAGTAGATCAGATTGCTTTGCACGAGCGATGGTGCTGATGGTGATTTTTTTTCTTTTGGGTCCTTTTTTTTGATAAAAAAACTATCAGAAATCTAGATATAATGTTTAGACGAAAATAAATTTATACATATTCGTAGCTTCAGGATATGTTATCTATATTATTTTGAGGTGCTACTTTTTTTTAGATAAGTTGCTTATATCTACCTATATTTTCTATAATCTATTTATATGGTACATTGCACGTTAGTTCGAAGTTCTCTTGGGCCATCAAGTGTTAAGTATTAGCCATGCCACATGTTGGTACTTTTTTCTCCAAACTTGGATGAACCCCCTTCTTCGCTTCATTTCTTTTTTTTTGTTTTTTGTTACATCTATGGCATGGTGAGAAGGCACATGTCCTCTCATCGCATGTGTCTTCCATCCCTCTACGTATCTCTCTAGATAGCTTCTCCATTCCCCCTCCTCTCTTCCTATCTCTTTGTACACCTTCCTCCTTCTCCCTAGTGGCACGAACGCCTCCGGCCAATGCTTTGGGCGATGTTGGCTTAGGCCCCCTTCTTTCGCCATTGGTCACTACAGATTCATGCGGTGCTCCCCTTCCTCGCCTCATTAGCTAGTTAGCCTTCTTGCTCGCTGTCCTCCTCTGCGAGGCCATCTCCATCCACTTTATTACCACCATTCTCGACCTCGACTAGTACATGTAGCAAATACCAAGCTTGATAAATTTTCATAATTTTTTTTTTTTTTTGTGTTTGTTGTATGCGAGAGGAGAAAAATAGAAAGATTGGGCAAAGAATTAATAGAGTAAAAGAGGTGGCCGAGCATGGCCAGAGGAGGAAGAGGCATGGTTGTACATCCGATGATCTCTCTATCTGACTCCTTCTCTCCCTAAATTCTCTTTACTCAAAATTAGAGGGAGGAAGAGGCATGGCCGTACATCCGATGATCTCTCTTTCCCACCTTCTCTCCCTCGATCTGTCCTCTTCTCCCCTCCTCCCTCTGATTTTGAGTAAAAAGAATTTAGAGAGAGAAGGAGAAATGGAAGAGAAGGCCATGGCTTCGAAGGATATCACAATGTTGCTAAAAGAAAATAAACATAATAGTTTTTCATACGATCTCGATGAACCTTTTAGCAATGGAAATAACATTTATGGCATAGATATATTTTTTTTTGTTAGAAAAATAAGCGAGTTAAAATTGCTTATTTTTTGTAGGTGATTATATAGTTTTAGATCCATCTATTATGCAGATTTCTTTTACAAGATTTTCATTATATTTTGCTCTTTATCAGTTTATTGATAATCAAAAAGTTGCAAAATTTTTAATTTTATTTTATTAAAATTTATTGTATTATATTATGTATGACTAAAAAAATAAGTTAATCGAGTGATTTTTTTTTCATATTTTTATGTGATTTTATTGATTTAGTTATGTTTGCTCATATGATCACTTGATTTAGTTATGTTCGCTCATATGATCACTTGATTGTGGAGTATTTGATCATTTAGATAATCTTTTTCTCCTATTAAATTTAGCTTTTAAAGTTACTTTAAATAGATTTTAAGTCAAGAAAAAAATACTATTCTAAAAAGACATAATGTGCATGATGTTAAACAAGTTTAAGAATAAACAAATATATCAAATTTTGAAGTTTTGGGTAAGATATTTTTAATGATTCTAGCTTCATAGTCCTAACTATAAGTGTCCATCCTAAAAATATTTTAAAATATATTTTAGAAAATATTTTTAAATAGTTGTTTAGAATTTTTCTTGTAAATATTTGATTTTTATCTTGATTATAATTGCATAAATAGATATTATTGAAATTTCATTAAGAAAAAAAATTTAGAATAAATTATCAAAAAACTAGGATTGCTTAAGTTAATATATGAATGTGAGGTTCAATATAATGAATATGTCAATGCATATGTTGATATAATATTAGATAAAGAAGATGAAGCAAAATGGAGATGAAGATTCTGACACTCTTCTCAATCTAGATGGAAAAGAAAATTAAAACTTTTTGATACCAAAACTATATTTTTGCAAGAAAAACAACTTCTTTATCTATGTGTTATCTGGATCTTGATATAGCATTTAATGTTCAATACAACTATAACTTTTGCTCATTATCATGTTCTTGCTAATTTTTTTCTATTATTTAATTAAGTCCCACCATACATCATTGGTTGCTTGCTAGTTTTCTTTGTACTTTAGACCCAATTTGATATATTTTTTCATAATTGAAGCTAGATTATTTTAAAAGATATGGAAAAAATTAAAGATCCCATAAGAGGTTGCTATATATCCATAATTTTTCTATATTTTTTAAGATCCTTGATGCTTCTTTGGATCAAGCCCATCCAAATAAATATATTAGAGAAGCACTCCCTCAATTTTAGCTCAATTTTACTTATACTTTCTATAATTTAACAAGTATCAAACTGATACTTTTAGTTATCGATATGTTCTACTACAGAAATTTTCTTTATTAGCGATGGCTAATAAGCTGTCGTTAATGATAATATTTACCGACGAATTATTACGATGGAAAAAAAAACTATCGTTAAAAAGTTGAAGATCTATTAGCAACAGAGTATTTTATTATTAACGACGGTATAGCCATTGCTATAACTTTTAAATTTTAATTATTTATTTATATTAATTATTTTAAATTTAATTAGTTATTAGTGATGGCTTTAGTGATGCAATTTTTGCCGTCGCTAATACCGTACCCTAAAACCCCATCATTTCGGTCCCCTTCTTCCCTTACCACGAATCCGCCTCCACTGCACCATCAGAACCCTACCAGAGCCCCCATCCCTGCACCGGATCCATCATCCCTGCACCCCCACCTTCCCCTTTCTTCCCCCGTCGCACCACCGGAACCTTGCCAGAGCCCCCATCCTCGCGTCGCCGTTCCCGCGGCCCCACCTTCCCCCTTCTTCCTCCATCACGCCGTCGGAACCCTGTCAGAGCCCCTGTCCCCATGCCTTAGTTCCTGCACCGTCATCCCTGCACTGGATCCACCGTCCCCACCATTCCCTCCTCTTCTTTCCATCCCCTGGTGAGCATACGTCATTCCCTCCTCTTTTAATTTTGATGTTTGAATTTAAATTTGTGATGTTTGTTTAAATTAATGATGTTTGATTTAATTTGTGTATCGGACATGCATCCCGGCCCTCCCCATTTGCAATGCTACTTGGTACTTTGGAACCCCTAGAGTGGGATTTGCTTGAATGCTTTGTAGGGGTGGTAGGGGGTGCCGCCTCAATGGATGCCCTGGCTTAGCCCATCGGCATGGGATGTGCGACCCGACTATCTTGGGCGACAATCTCTGGTGTGCGGGTCACACGGCCTGGTCGTCCTGTGGTCAAAGCCTGCATGTACGGGATGCGCATCTTGGCCCTCTCCATTTGTAATACTGCTCGATACTTTGGAACCAACAGGGTGGGATTTGCCTGGATGTCCTGCTGGGGTGCTAGGGGAGCCGCCTCTGTGGCTGGCCTTGCTTGATCCATCAGCATAGGATTCACGATCTGACTATCTTGGATGGCAGTCCCTGGTGTGCAGGGCGCGCGGCCTAATCATTTGGTGTGCCTCAAGTCTGCATGTGTGGGACATACGTCCCGACCCTCCCTATTTGCAATGCTATTCGATACTTTAGAATCTCCTAATTTAAAAATTTTAAAAATATCATATTGTACAGAATCATAGATTCATCTTTTGATTAATGTACATATTAAAGGAAAAATCATCTTTTTCCTGTGTAGGATCTTCCAGATTTCATCAAATCTGAGGCGGAATAAATTAAAAATTTTTATCCTACGCTATTTCAGATCTAATGTCTATTAGATCTAATTTTATTATCTGATATTTAAAATTTAAAATTAAATCTAAAATTAAATCTAAAAGTATGAGAAATATAGACATACCTCAAGGGTAATCTAATTATCCTGTAGATGATCGCAGCACTGCCTGAGATTTTAATGTAGCCACGCAAGCGCCTGGCCTCTACCAGTCCACTCAGGTAGGATCTGAAACATCTTCTCCTCATAATTCTATGCTCTAAAAATTAGATCAATATCTGATTTGAAAGTACTTCAGAACTCCTTCTGAAGTTGGAGAAGCAGCCTGTCGAAGATGTCCTGCAGCCTTCTGTTCCAGGCATCACCACGCCTTGTACCTTTGCCAGATGAACATCCAACTTCTTGGACGTGAAGAGGGGAGAAAGGAGAGTAGGGAGGATATAGAGAAGAGGGGAGGGGGTGGCAGCTAATAGGTTTTTTGCATAAAATAAGTTCTATCTCGAAACCCTAGGTGCAGCAGGGTTTATATAGATCATGTATGCTGCACAATGCCACATCATTGGACCAATCAAAAAATTCTAATAAATTTTAAAAAAAATTTGATTGGTGGAGTGATGTCATTTGATCACATTAGATAAGAATCTCCATGCTCTCTCCTATGTTGGCACCAACATTGGATAAGCACAAATAAGGTGGCGCTAAAGAGTCTAAGTTTATCAGGACTCTTTAGTTCTTATCCATTTGGGGCGCCCACTTAAATCCAATTGAGGTCACACCATAATCTGATTATGGTACCTAATTTGAAGTGGTTTAGACATGTGGACACTCTACAAATATCCTCCAATGAATCTTCTTCAGTTTAAGACCCATATGTCAACTTTTGATAGATGTCCTAAAATGAAATTGGCAGGTGCTAGAAATTAGCAGGTGTTGTCTTAAATTCATCTCATGAATTAAGACAAGCCTTTTTTGAGCTAGACAAGCTTCAATTAGATTAAGAAAAACTTTTTCAAGGTTCTCTGGATGAGCCAGATCATATTTTGCTCAGTAGAGACAGAAAAGATTACACGAGGAGAAAGTTAGGCTCAATCGAGTGCTAGCATGATTTTTTTGAACCTAATTGGATCTTATCCAAATCAATTGGAGTAGCCCAATTGATGACATCCAGACCCTAATCCTTGTTTGTGTGACCTAGTTAGGTTCAATTCTGTATGGTAATGAGATATATCGTGATCTCATCATCGACATCATCAAAACTCCTTTCGACGGACCAGAACTCTTCTGATTCAGACAATTAGAATGATCGATCATCAAAATCATTCTAATTACTTCCAAAATCTACCAGTGACACCTAGCAGTATATGGTGGCAACGCATCAAAATTGAAGACGAACCTCTTGATGTAGCTACCTGTGTGATTGAGGTCCTCTATTATGAGTCCCGACTGAATTAGGGTTAAGGTGAACTCGTCAAACCCAACATCAGTCATATGAATCAATCGATCGATCCGAGTCTGATGTGAAACCTAAAGAAAAACTTTTTTCCATTATTTCACTCTGCCTTGGCCATGGGCTTAAGAACTCGATCTTTCGATCATCATAGGACTACTCCTCTCATCTATCGAGATTGATAGATCCCATCTTGGTGCGATCTGATTCCTACAATGGATATGCTACAGCCAACATACACCTCAAAATTTCGAATGGCTAGGAGACCGAGTTATGATATAGTCAAACTATAACATACTCAAGGTGAACCGTCGATGCACCTCAGATCAAAAAACTAGAGACACAATTGCAGCATCGAGCTAGTCATCGATGAAAAGGTAGACTTCCTTATGACTGCTCGAGGTGGTCACGCTCAGTACTCTCGTTCTCAACGAATACCTGTACTCTCACTCCGGTATCTCCACACCGTAGACTCAAGACTCATCTATCCTAAGAAAGCGATCGTACACCAACCTTTCGGATCGATCACCATCCTCGTGATGATCCTATGGTCAGGAGAAATTTATGAGTTAGTTATGTAAATTCATGCCTTAAATTTTCAACTCTTGAAAATATGAATTTACATTTCCACTAACTCAAAGGATGTATCACAGACACAATGTACACAATGTGATAGAAAAATAATTATTTTATTCATTTATAGTCAAAATTATAAATTTGCCCTTAGTTCTGTACAGAAATGTGTCAGCCGATCTGGCATATAGGGCACACATCTAACACATATTCCACGACATTCGTATATTTATATATTTTTGTATGGATGGGAGAATGATGTATATTGATCAGTTGATTGTCCAGTATGGATAGTTTGAAAAATATAATTAATTCTATAATCATTACAGTAATCAAATGATATATTGAGGGTTCAAGAGAGGATCCGTCTGGCTCGTGGCACCTCTGAGAGTTTATCCATATTCAGAGTTACTTATAAGTACCAGATCTTTGAGTAATATGTTTAAAGTTTAACCATTTTAAAATCAATATTTATTATTCAAAATCAATTTTGTAGGACATTAGGGAGTCTGGGGTGTCCCGTATGGTTATCGGGATCATACGATGATTGATGCCAAGGTCAGTGAATGAGTTCTCTAGTTGATCGTCGGAGGCTTGTGACACTATGTGGGAGATGTTCCTGATAAGTCAAAGATATTTAATTTTTAAATTTATGATATATTTATATTCTATTTATTAATATATGCTTGCTTCTAATTATAGGAATATTACCGATTCGAGACTCCTCAGGATGAGGAGGTTGGCCATCAGATCTTTGAGGAGGTCGCCATATATAAGCTTCGAGATAGACTGTATAACCTTAGACAGTCTACCATTGAGTTCTTCAATTTTGAGTCACCATCAGACTGAAGTCTTTTACAGATCATTGGATGCGAGGAGACATACGGGAGATCCTCTGCGACCAATAAAGCAGTAAGGACTACTTCGATAGATGGCAGAGGATCTGGTACAATTAGACCATCTAGCAGGATCTGATCAAGCACATCGATGGCTCTGTTGGCATACATGTTATAGCAGATAAATTAATAAAAATTTTAAACTTATATTAATCTCATATTTAGTTGATCAGATGTATATTTTTATTAACTTAATTTTATTATTTACTTATTATAGATATGGCAGCTAGGTTATATATCAGGACAGCTACAGTTGTAGGAGGTCACACACCAATCTAAAAGGATCAGTGATTACTTAGATTCTAGGTCTAGACAGATTGTAAAAATTTAAAATATTATTTATTAAGTTTTTATATATACTGATATATATAATAGTACTAATAAATTTTTAAATTGTATAGGCGGATTATGCGGAGTACGTCGTAGTGCGGCATAGTGAAGATCCATCCTCTTAGCCCCTCCTTGACCTCAAAGGATGGCTTAGGGCCACTGGAGGGGCGAGTAGGAGCCAGGTCATAGGGTTCAGGCATAGCTTCGACCCTCCAGTAGCTTATTGGTCTTCGACATCCTCCTCTCGAGCCTCGACGATCCAGACGTGGAGTGATGCACATATCGAGAAGATCGTGCAAAGATTTTTTTTATCAACAACCTCAAAGCTTTCAGGATGCCGTCCGCAAGATGGTTGTTGAGATTTTTTGAGATTTACATATGCATGATCAATTAATTTCATTATCATAGCCATCATAGTAGATAAATCAAGCAGCATTAATAAATTTCTTTACTTGTTTTAAATTTTTATGTTTAGAAGCTTTATATAGTTAGGCTTGAGTCAGAGGAAGGGTATCTAGGGGTCAAAAGTCAATCTACCCATTCGATGGATATGCCAAAGGTGTAAATACATCCATATCATCGAATGAAATGTGTGGAAATAATCTGTTTAAGAATCAGAGAAGTATATCGAAATATACCTCTCTGTATTGGTTTAGACTTCAAGCGAAAGAAAGGGATATCCAGGGGGTCAAAATTCAATCTAACCATCTGATGGATGGATCGAAGATGTCTATAGCTTCGTATCATCAAATAAAATATATAAAAATTATCTATTTAAAAATCAAAAGAGTGTATCGAAATATATCTCTCCATATCGGTTTAAGCTTCAAGTGGAAGGGAGGGGATATCCAAAGGGTCAACATTCAATCTAACCATCTGATGGATTGGTTGGGGGTGTGTATAGTTCCATATCAACGAATGAAATATATAAGAATAATCCATTCGAGAGTCGAAGAGGTATATTAAAATATATCCATCCTTAAAGGTTTAGACTTGAGACGTACCAATTATTTTAGTTTTACAGTTTCAATTAATTTAGTTTGAAAGTTATTGATAATATTTTATTTTTTTTATTGTAGGATGCAGAGATATTCGGCTCTTATCTACCTGCTGCTGTAGACGACATACAAGAGTAGGAGGAGGAGAATCTTTGTTGATTATTTTAAATTTTGATGTAATACATTTAATTTTGATATTTGAACAATATTATTTTGTACAAATGGATAATTTATACTTTTTATAAAATATTAATTTTTTATTTATGATGATGATAGTTAATTATTAGTTGTTATACTGTCTATAAATATATGTTGATTGTTAATTTAATTATAGTAGATTTTAGTAAATATATTTACTAATTTTTTTTAAAAAAATCTATTATTAACGACGGTTAAATTCATCACTAATACTATCGCTAACTATTAGCGACAGCTATAACTTATTAGCGAGGATTACAACAGTCGCTAATATATATATTTTAATTTAAATTAAAAAATGATCTAAAAATTATTATAAATGATGGACTTAGGGATGGCAAACGGGTCGGGTCGGTCATAAACAGGTCGGGTCAGTCATAAACGGATCGAATTAGAAAATGGTCAATCCAAATCTGACCTGTTTATTAAACAGATCAAAAATTCAAACTTGAACCCGATCTGTTTATTAAATAGGTAACTCGATTTGATCTATTTAACCCATTTATTAAATAGGTTAAATTAGATTAAATGGGTTAAATAGGTTAAACGGGTTAAACAGATTAAATGGATTAAGTTAAATGGGTCAGAAATAGGTTAAACAGGTTTTAAACATGTTAAATAGATCTTAAATGGGTTAAACAAGTTAAACGAGTCTTAAATGGATTAAACAAGTTAAATAATTAAATAGGTCAGAAATAAGCTAAATAGATTAAATGGGTTATCTGACTCAACCCAACCTAAATATTAAATGGGTTAAACGGATCAGATATCTAAAATTTATATCCGATCCAATTATTAAATGGATTAAACAGGTCGACCCGTTTATGATCCAAACCCGTTTAACCTAAACCCAAATCTGTTTATGACGGATCGAATATGGGTTGGGTTGGTAGGTCAGATCATATTTCGCCAGCCCTAGATGGACTTGCCGTCGCTAATTATTGTCGCTAATACTTTATTAGCGATGATTTTTTCCATCATCGCTAATAATGATCTTCAATATCCAACTTTTTTCTGATAATTTATTGACGACGGTATTTAGTCGCTAATAATATTAGCAATAGCTTTTCGGCCATTAGCGATGATATTTAGCAGTCACAATAATTAATTTTTTTGTAGTGTTCTAATATGATCCAGCTATCTATATTCGTTAATAAAATATTATAAAATGATAAAAATATCCTTATCTTCATCTCCTTCCTCCTTCCTCCTCCCTCCTCTCCGATTGATCCTCTCCTCCATCACCGGCGTTCTTCTTTCTTCTCTCCTTTCTCCTCATCCATTTCTCCTCCTCTCCTTCCTCCTCTTTCTCCCTCCTCCTTTCTCCTCTTGTTCTTTCTCCACCCATTCCTCCATCTCCTTCCCTTCTTCCTCATCCACTTCTTCTTATCCTCTTCCTCTAAGCCGTCCATAAACCATCCCCCTCCATGATGGCCCTCTCTACCTCCATCCTTTCTTGCCTTCCCCATCCTCTTCTCCTCCTTGTTCTCCTCCACCCCACCCTTTATCGGTGGCCCCTCTTCTCTCCTCTCCTTCCTCCTCATCCTCTTTTTCTTCTTCATCCTCGATCTTTCTCATCCAAACTAACCCATGAGCCCTATCTCTTTAGATGGCCCTTTCTACATCTGCCCCTTTTCACTGGCAAAAAATCCTTCTCCCTCCTCTTCTTTCTCACTTATTTTTTCTTCTCTATGGTGGCTCCCTCCACCTCCTTTCCTTACTTCTTATCCATTTTGCCTTCTCATCCTCCTCTCCAAATAGCCCATAAGCCATCCCTCTCACAATGAACCCTGCCACCTCTGTCCCTTCTCGTAAGTAATCCATTCTTTCTCATCTCCTTCCTCCCCACCCTCTTCTTCTTCTTGTCCTCCTCCTTCTCCTCTAATCCATTCCTTATCAGCAACCTTTCTCCCCTCCTCTCCTTTCTCCTCATCTACTTCTCCTTCTCATCCTCTTCCTTCTCCAAGTCCACCTATGAACCAGAGATATTTTCATCTATTGAGAGAGATATCTAACATCGGTTATTGATAAAATAAATAACTAGACCACATCGGAACATATCGATGACTACAAGAGTTAGTTTAACATTTTTTAGAGTATAGAGGTGTAAATAAAATTAAGCTAAAATTGAGAAGGTATTCCTATAATTTTTTTTAAATAAAATAGATCATAAAAATCTAAACTTCTTTTGTAATTATCATCAAAATTGGGATCATTTTCGTTCCATTTATATAATCCCCTCTCACTCTTTTTCCTCCCCTCTCCAGCTCTTTCTTCTTCCTAGAATCTCCAATATAGGATAGAATGGAGAGAAGACAAGGTTTCCTAGAGAGAGAAGAATGGGAAATGGAGCTCCTTCATTAAGCTGAGGGGAAGTGTGGTCCCTTCTCCCACCCCTACCCCCTCTTCCCTCGTTGTGAGGAGTCCCTCTTCAATCATATTCTTTGCTCTCTCTTTTTCCTTATCATAGTCTCATTTCATTAGTCTCAAGGACTTCTAGAAGACCTATCGGTGGCCGAGAATAATTTACCCTTTGAAATGGGGAGGGGATTAGGGTCAGAGGTATGTTAAAAATAAAATAAAGAAGTTATTTGACTGGCTAATGAAAAATTACAAAGTCTTTTTGCTTGTTCCATTGATTAATGTTGGCCATGAAAAAATAACTTGGTAATGCAGAGGAGAGTGAAAACATGGGTAAATTAGTCTATGGAAGAGTTGACCAACTATTGTCTGGAGATACAACCCAATAGGGGGGTGAATTAGGTTTTTAAAAACTTTTGCAAACTCAAAATAGTTACCTGCACTATTTAACTTAATTAGGTGAAAATGCAATGGAAGCTGTGAATGAGCAAGTAGATAAATAAAATAGTAGAGCAAGTAATGAAAGACAAGTCTACACACACATAAACAATCAAGTTTATAGTGATTCAGTATCAAGCTTGAACCTGTATCCACTCTCCAAGTAGCTTTCTTAAGAATTTCACTATAATCACTAAGATTACAGCAAGATTATTTTCTGAAATTATAATTTTAATCCAGTTGATTTTACAGGTTCACCAACTAAAACTTTTTTCTAAGCCATCTTAGGCTTATACAAGTTTAAGTTCTGACTTGGATGAGTCTATTTTCCAAGTTTCAAACCCAATTGAAACTTGTTGTATACAAAAATTTAAATTTGAAAAATTAAATATAAACTCAAGCTCTTTAATGAGCTGATGATGTGTCATTGATGCACAAGTTGAAGAGTTGGAAAGCTCTTGCAATTATAACTCTTTTCTTCCTCTTGAAAGAATATTTCAATGCATAAGAAGATGGTTGTTGGATTTGAACTTCTCTTCTTGATTGCCCAATAAATGCATACTAAATTTTGAAGGTGTATTGATAATTTCTCTTGTTCTCACTCGATTTCTCTTTATTCTCTAACTTCAATAATGACTTAGACATCCATAAATCCTTGTTATTATCATTAAAAATAGATTTTTAGCTATTGAAGCTCAAAAAATAACCGTTTAAAAATTTTTAAATAATTTTATAGTTTTTGAAAAATTAGTCGTTGGAGCTGTCTGCTACAGTGAAGTCGACTTGAGCATGTCAAGAGTCAACTTGAGCCTTCTTAGAATTGACTCGAAGTCTTCGAGAGTTAACTCGAGGGTTGTTCCTAAAAAATTACTCATCTATCTTTTTTGAAAGAGTCAACTTAAGATTTGTAAGAGTCGATTCGAACTCCTATACGCAGAAAGCACCTCTCTATCTTGATTGAGAGAGTCGACTTAAGGAATATGGGAGTCAACTCGAGATCTGTGCCAGTGCCATTCTATATGCCAAAGTCGACTCTAGAAAATTTTTGAGTCGACTTAAGGTATGTGCCAAATGCTGAAACCAGGTCAGAATCGACTCTACTGCTCTAGGAGTCGACTCCTGACCTTCTTCACTTAAAATTTGTATAACTTTGCCTTTTTAATCTTACTTATTTGAATATTCAAGATGAAAGCTTGAGCAATTTTGAAATGAGGTTCTGGCTTTTTAAATTTTTTTTCTTAAATGCTTAAATATTTTATTAGTACTAATCACATACTCAAATATTTTGTTATTCATCAAAATCAAATCTGAGGTTAACAATCTTTCTCTTTTTGATGATGATAAAACTTTGAGTATATACAATAATATAGTCAAAATTTACATAATTTTTGATTTAAGAACTTAAGTATATTTCAAGCATTGTTCAAAGTACATCATAGAGATTGATTGTTCAAAGAAATATGACCTTTTGGAAAAGAGATTAGGGGCTAAGGTCCTATAAATGATATGAAAGCAATAAGTACATTGGATTAGAGCTTGTAGTAGTTACATTTGATCAGAGCTTTTAAGAATTTTATCAAGATTTTTTTTTAAAATATTCAACAAAAGCTTTGATCAGAAATTCAGATTCTCCCCCTTTGTAAATTTTAAATCGCTAATATTTTCAGTTTTATTCTTTTCACTTCTTATCATTGTTTGCTTGTTGATTGTTCCATTTTCATTATGCTATTTTTATTTATATTCTTATTTTATTTAATATATATTTTCTTTGTTATTATATCTTGATATACTTCTCTCTCTTTTTATCATCATCAAATAGTTAGACAATTAAGCACAAAAGATGAACACAAGATCAAGATAAAAGTATTCATTTTCACTAAGGATAGTGTACTGTATGCAAGAAATGATACCACAATAATATAGTGCCCACTAATATATGTAAGCAGGAAAACTAACAATGCATAAAAGTAAGTACAATATGAACGTAAAAGATAAACCTAGGTTTAGTCCTCATTAGAGAAAATCTTCAGGATGGTAGAGGAACTAATCCTAACAATAGGAAGTCCTGACCTTCTACTCCTGGTCTTGCTAGAAAGATCAATAGTGAAAGATAGAAATCCTACATTCTCTCTAATGTATGTCCTAAAGGATGGTCACTACAACAAAATAAGGCTTTAGTGATGGATTTTTCTATCATTAAAGCCTAAAAATTTATCATAAATAGTTTTTATAATAATTTTTATGATGAAAAAATTTGTTATTGAAAATCTAGTTATAAAAAAATTTATGACAGAAATTTTTGTCAAAAAAATTTGTGATAGAAATCTCTATCATAAATAGTAAATAATATTTGGAACAAAAATCTATCATAATTTATGATAGAATTTTGTAATGGATTTGTGACAAAAAATTATGATCAATCAGTGATGAAAATTTATGATGGATTGTCATCACAATATTCCATCACTGATCCATCACAATATTCAGAACATATTAATCACCAATCTATCATAATTTTCTGTCACTAATCCATCATAAAATCCCATCTGTCACTAATCCATCATAAAATTCCATCACTAATCCATCATAATATTCAGAACAATTTTTTCACAAAAATCTATCATAAATTCTATCACAAATTCATCATTAATTCGCCATTAAACTTTTTTTCCAAAAATAACTAAAAATATCCAATAAACCACTCAAATATTCTTCATTCATTCATAATATTATATTTTTCTCAAAAACTACAAACATTAAGATAAAAATTAAATTATCTTATAGTAACAAAATATCACATTAAATTTTTTTAAAATATCTCATAATAAAATTATTTACAATTCAAAATAAGTTATCATTCATCTAACGATCTTGAGTAGATCAAGAGGCACATGATTGGTTGAGTTTTAACATCATAGTACGAATTATTTCCCTCATCTCCTCCTGCATTGTTTCCCTATTTGGGCCCCAGTTGCTTGGACCCATGATCTGGATCAAACTCGGATGTGTTGATAAATCTAAGCCATACTTAGCAGTAAGAATAGCAGAATATTCTTTCTAAAATTATTAGAAATATATTAACTTAATACTTCTTGCAATATATTGATAAATAATAAATTTATCATTAAGTAGAATAAATAAACTTATCGAAACTCTTTTGGATTTGTTGTCTACACCTGAACTTTCTTTTGGTTTGTGGGTTCACTTAAATGCCTCAAGTTACGTTGGTGGTCTATCCAACTCCATAGTCTACGAAGGAAAAATAATAAAATTATAAGAAAGTGCATATAAATAAATAACTAAATAATAAGTATTCTAAAGTAAAGAAAGAGTATTTTAATGCATTATTCTTTTTTTATGTGTAGAAAACGTGATGGAATCATTCGTATATTTAGTGATTCCATCATCTTTTTTCGTCATCCAATTCTTATGTGTAGCTTCTGATTTATCCTTCTACTTTAGAGAATTTTATATATCAATTAATATATATTCCAAATATTCGGAGCAATCCAAATAGGCATATGAACTTTGGCCTCAAGAATATCCTTGTTGTCTCCAACCTTCTTTAAGGCATCTTTCCCTACTTGGTTAAGTATACTAGAAAATAGCCTTTTAGAAGTCTGCTCCCATACATGCTTAACCTCAGACATCCATATATATTTCAAGATGTGAATTAGAAGACAAAGGAACTAAACAAAGCCTTAAATTATAAATGAAAAAAAAGAAACTAAAGAAAGAATTGATCATCTGTATCATTACATTAGGAAATTCAAGGTGTGCAATTCAAAGATAAATGACTTAAACATAGAATTACTCCTATCATCTATGGTTATAGTGGAATGAGTTTCATAGTAATTGCAATCCACACATAGTGAATTTGTATCCCACAACTGACATAAAGATTGATAATGTAATTCATCAACACAATATAATAAATTGTAAAATGCAAAAGTATAGCAAACTAAATCAAAAAATAAAATAAGTGCCTCAAGTCATTATCAACACAAAAGAAACACTAAACATATCTTCTATTAAATCTAATTGATCAAGATCTAGATACCATAATAATATTAAAAACATTAAATATGGCCTCCCTCTCCTCCTCTTTCACCTCCTCCCTCTTACGCCTCTAGCCTCTTTTCTTTCTCACCCTTTTCCGTCTCTTCCCCTCCCCCATATTTCACCTCCATATCCATCCTATAATTAACCAAAAATTTTGCATGCATATATGTCTAGTATCCATCTCGGATCGAATCGGATTGACTCGATAAGAGAGGTTGGATGAAGTCGGCTCAGATTAGATTGCATCGAGTTAGATCTATGATCAAAATTTTTATAAAATTTAATAATATATATATATATATATAATTAGATTCAAGTAGTAAGTACCTGAAGGGCAAATTTCAAATTCATGAGGGCAAATTTCAAATCCGTTCCAAATTGAAATGAGTTTCAATTTTAAATTTTAAAAACATACAAAGATATATTAATATTTTTTTATAAAAAATATTTTATAATTTTAATAATTAATATGATATTTTGATAATGATAAGTTTATTATTTTGGTAGAACAAGGGACAGGGAGAAAAGGAGAAAGAGAAAGAAGAGAGGAGGAGAAAATCTTAATTTATCATCCAAACATAGGATAGGATTATTTATATGAAATTTTTTTTATAAAAAATATTTAACATATAATCCTATAGGATCAAATCTTATATCTTATCATAATTTTTGTTCGAAGTTTAAAAATCTTAGACATCCAAACATGCCTTTAGTCTTAAAGGGAAGGATAAAATTGTGATTTACTTCTCCATCATAAATTCGTCACCAAAAGCTTTCAAAATCTATATCTTTTTTCTATCATAAATTCATTAGAAATTTGTAGTAGATTTATGATAGATATATCCATCATTAGTCCATTACTAAAAGTAATCAAAAATTTATATTTATTTTTTGTTACAAATTTATGATGAATTTTTTGTGTCAGATATATTTGTCACAAATTATCACTGAAAGTAATCAAAAATCTATATCTTTCTTCTATCACAATTTTATGATGAATTTTTTTATGTCAGATATATCTGTCACAAATTCATCATTGAAAGTAATAAAAAATTTATATCTTTTTTCTATCATAAATTTATGATGAATTTTTTATATCAGATATATCCATCAAAAATCTATCACTAAAAGCAATCAAAAATCTGTATCTTTTTTTCATTACAAATCTGTTATAAATTTATGATAGATTTTTTTTATATCGGATATATTTGTTACAAATCCGTCACTGAAAGTAATTAAAAATTTATATTTTTTTCATCATAAATTTATTACAGATTTTTTATGTCAGATATATCCATCACTGAAAGTAATAAAAAATCTATATCTTTTTTTCATCACAAATCCATCATGATGGATTTGTGATGGATTTTTTGTGTCAGATATGTTCATTACAAATCCATCACTGAAAGTAATCAAAAATTTATATTTTTTTTATTATAAATCAATCATAAATTTATGATGGATTTCTAATAGATTGTTTGTGTCGGATATATCCATTATCGAAAGCTTTCAAAATGCTTTCAAATTTGTGATGGATCATTTAGTGATGGACACTTCTGTCACAAATCCATTATTGAAGGTCCAAAAAAATTATTTTACTTCTCCATCATAGATCCATCATAAATCCATCATAATTTATGATACAATTTTTCTATCACAAATTTTCTATCACTGATGTTCTATTTTCTTGTAGTGGGTTTAAGAGGTGGCTAGGTAGAAGTGGATAGTTGGATAGGTGCACTTTGGGGTGTCTGAAAAGAAGAAGCCCTACCATAACCACTAGAAGTGCTCGCTGCTATCATTGGAGGGGCATGAATCTTCAACTGCTCCACTAGCTGCCCAATCGAGACTAAAAATGATATGATGCTAGATATTTAAGTAGTCCTCAAACTCTTGACTACATCCTGAATCTATTGCAGATCAGTCTCGATCCTCTCTCTCAATCTACCAGCCTCTATGACATAATCAGTAAGATCCTGAGGCTTAGCAAGTCTGTCTCTGTTCTCCCAAGTCTTCATCCTCTGTGCCAATCTGCTAACCTGAGAGCTAAGTCTACTGATCTTTGTCTCAATATAGTCCATCTGAGGTTACAATCCCTCAAGTATGATATCCCCCAATCTCCTCAACTGATCATCATCAAGTCTAGTACTAGAAAACTGAGGGTGCTGAATTGGTGCCAGTGAAGTTGACAGTGGTACAAAGGGTGTCATCGGAGATGTGGGAGTCTGATGTGCTTAATGAGTCTCCAGCTTTGTAGTTTATGGTGGAGGCATCTTGGGCTTAGAATCTATCTGAGGGTGACTTGGGCCTCCCTTATTTGCTACTTCTATCCTGAGATCCACTGCACCTATTGACCATCCAACTTATGGTATCCCATACGATGTAGGGACCGTTCGTTATACGTGTCAGAGTGCCTCAGCAAAAGTATCACCTCCCCTAAAAAATGACTCCAACCTCTCTGAATATAGAGGTCAAGGCCATGTCTTAGGATAGGTATGCCTTGACCCTTCCAACCCCATCTCTCATCTAATGTAGCATCAGAGGAGAGATTCAAGGGCATGCCCTAAATCAAGCAATACGTGATGACTATGTCTCTCTCTAAGATAAAGTCAAACCTCCAAATCTTTGGAAATAAGATCTTTCTCAAAATATGATGTAATAAGTGCATCTCTATGGACAACTAATTGGCGAACACCTCTGTAATCCCTCTCACATCCGATCTCTCTAAAATGACTTTCAGGGCATCTTCTTTATTGAAAACATGATGAGGGACCGTGCCTTCATAGGGAATACCCTAGATCTACCCTAATCTCCTTTCGGACAATAGAAATGTGATACCTTTAATTGTGCACCCATGCATCTGAATCTTGGGCCATAGTTCCATAAAATTCTCTCACTAAGCTCAGGTAGGTAGGCTAATCAATTTTGCAAAACCTCTCTTAGCAGTCTCGATTTCAGATCCAATCCCCAATATGGAATCCGTTCCTATCAAGAAATCGAAAATCAATTTTTCTACCCGTTGTGACTACGCGATATGGAAGGGAATCTGTCGATGATGGAGGAGCTAGAGAAGGAGGGACTGGAGCTTCTTCCTATCAAGAAGGGTCGTTGTGCTACTTTAAATGGATCTCCGTGTTGGCCTCTACCCGTGGTCTTTTGTGACTATAAGCTAACTGCTTCCGTGGCTCTATTGCGCATGAGAAAAGGTTCAAAATCAAAGAGGAATGGGCAGCTGGAGGTTCTATGGAGTCAAAGAGGTTCTACAGAGATTTTCGGCAATGATCTAGGGTTGACTAAGAAAAAGAGAAAGTGAAAAACAGAGAAGGATTTTCACGATTTTAACTCCGTGGTCTCAATCTTGAGCTGATTCGAAAATCTTGTTGAGTTGATTTGAGCATAAGTTGACTCAAACTTCTTCTCAAGTCGACTCAAGCTCAAGCAGAGAAAGTTTTTGATTTTTCTAGTTCATATTCTACTTCAATTAATATATGGAACCACCGTAGATTATTCACCGTCTCCTCCCAATTTCAAGTAATTCAAGAATTATTTGCATCATTTGGATCTTTGCATAGCCTTTTTTTTTTTTTTTTTTTTTTTTTTTTACAGAAATTCATTTCACAAGTCATGAAGTACAATGGCTGCACTATAAACTCCGATATTTATGGTTGTGACTCTTGTGCCAACAATATTGCACATGGTGAAATATATTATCTCAACGTCCCACATGCCCTCCACCGTCTTCTACCATGGAAATAAAGTTTGCGTTCCACGACGACGACCGCGGACCAGCCCCAGACACAAATAATTGCGGGATGAGAAGCCCGGTGTATACACTGGAAAATTGACACCGCAGAGTCCACGGATCGGACGGTTGAGAGGACAGCCCGACGGAGATCGCCCCAAAAGATCCAAACATCAGACGCCAGTCTGGTCCTCGCTCTACTTTCACGTCGCCAGAATCGTCACTCGGCGACAGGATCTGCCACTCCCTCTTTATCGTACACAGCAGTCGCCATCAGTGCTAAAATTTATTCTCGATTAAAAGACAGCGAGCCTTTTCCAACTACCCCGATTCAACGGTGAAAATTTGAACTTGAGAAAGATTACGGTGGCGGGCATCAGATGGTGAATCAAAGGATAGGAAAAGCTAATCCACTCGTTAGACGGTCTTGGTCGCGTTTAATATCTGATAAATAAATAAATAACTAAAAAGAGAAAAGAGATAGTGGTAGAAATCATGGTATGTGATGATGGGCGTGTGAACGGTCAGCGTCAAGATCGATGCTTCCATGTGAAGAAGAGGACGCTTTGTTTCTGTGCTCGTGCTGATATAAATCGGATAATTAAATTTAATAAAAAATATTTCCCGCTTTTGACAATTCAGTGACCTCTATGGTGCTCACCGCTATTTAATTCCAGATATGTTCCTTTTGTTCCCTTTTGTGTTATAAAAGTCAGGAGTTAGGGCAGGAAAAGATACACATTGGACTTACCAAATTTGATGAGGCTTATCATTTTTTTTTTTTAATATTTTAATTTGATATTTTTTATGGAAACATTAGAATCGATGCTTAAATATAGTGAAACTATAAGCCAGAGTATTAGTAAACGACTCCAATTTCATAAAAAAGTTTGCGCAAATTGCGGTTAGACGGACTCAACACATGCCGGGTGAGTTCGAATCTTCCTCCAGGTTTCCCGCATTAAAATATAAATAAAAAAAATTCATCCAAATTAATAAAATGTATTAATAATTAACAGCTGTCATCCACGAGAAAGGAGGCACAGGAGAGAGAAACGGGATTGGGAAATACCGGACTGAGGGAAAATTCATTAAGACACGCGTAACCTTCCCTTAGACAGGGGATTAATCCATTAATATGGGATTAGGACACGCGTTACCTCCCCTTTAGATAGAGGATTAATCGAGGCGTTCGACCCTCCCCGCGTTAAAAAGGCCGTGGGAGACGCCGACCGGTGGCTCCCGCCGTCTCTCGCGGAGGGGACGAGAGGGAGACAGAGGAAAGAAGGGGGAGAGGGGTGAGGAAGCGCCTCCCTCTCTCGCCTTTTGGTGCGTCTCCTCCGCCTTTTCCCTCGGCCGCCCCCGGTGCCGGCCCGGATGTGAGGAAACTCTTTTTCCTTTTTTTTTTCCTGATAGACCGGGAGATTTTGATGTGATCTTTGTGGGAGAACTGGCGATCTGGAGTCTTTTGGCTTCGATCTGGAGATCTGGGGGCAGATCTGCAAAACAAGGCTTTTCCGGCGAGGTATATCTGGTAAGGCCAGAAGATGTCGATGGAATTACTGCTGTTTTCTTGAATTCATCGATGCTTCTCTTAATTCCGGATTTGTTCGTTTATGAATGTGTGGATTTTGTTGTAGAATCGTGATTTTTAAGCTCCGATCTGAGTCGTGGTGCTGGCTTGAACTTATTTTTGCTTTTACGATTCCTGCATTGCACATTTGTTCGGGGTCACCGGTGCCACCCATCTTGCACGACCATTTTCTGGATCTGTGTTATTTCATGTTGGTGAATTTTTGGATGGGAGGGATCTGAACGATGTTTTGCCAAACTTATCCTAAAGGATGGAACTTTTTGTTATTCTCTAGTATAATTGTATATATGAGCTTTTGTGGTTACTACTTTACGATCATGGTATATATTTTTGCGGCATTTGCACGGGAATATAATTTTGGGTTTGTTGGTCGTCTCTGGATTTAGTTCTATCGATTTTTTTAGTTCCATTTTGGTTTAATTGTTTGGTGTTGCATCTGATCGCTGGATATTCGAGCAAGCATTGTTTAATTACAAGGAGACAGCATGCTGACCGAATCAGAGCTGTTTGGTTGGATTATGAGAGTTATAACTCGATCTTAGTGATTCTAAGCACGGAATTGTAGTTTTCTTTTCAAAATTGTGTTTTTTTCCCTCCCCCGGTCTTGGTGGTGAATCTGACCTTCTTCTATTTTACTCGCTCCTGATGAGTATTCTTTCATCCATTTGGGTGAGGTTAACATTTTTCCTTGAGAGACCTGATATCTTGTCTGCGCCTCTCTGATATTGACTGTTGGGTTACTGTTCTTCCTTTGGCTGTCCTGGTCTTCGAGGAGGCAGATGTCTCTAGTTACCTGTGCACTGACAGCTCATAGTATATCCTATACCCGTACTTGCTGGGTTTCTCTGACTTTTAGTTCTCTTGGTATTGGTGGCAGTTCTGTTAAAGTCTTGGGATAGTTTTTGGTCAGTTTGTTGGTGTTGTGGCTGATCCTTGGATATTCTAGTTTTGTTGCAACTGCTTGCTATTTTGTTTACTTTGATCATGTACAATTTGTTTTTTGGATTCTGTTTTGAGCATGCAAACAGTAGAAAAATCAAGAAAAAAAAATCCTTTTGAAGTAAAGTTAATGTTCCTCAATCAAGGTGCAAGGTTAAAGTTTGCAACTTATTTTCTGGTGTTTCTGGAATGAAAGCTACCTAGAAGCGAGTATTTGTTAAATTCTCTACTTTTTCTAAGAAGTCCTATGCACATATCCATGTACTTTTATTGGAAGCTGCAGATGCTTATTCACATCATTGCCTTGCTACAATTGATATGCACTGATACTTCAAGTTAACTATGCTTGCTCTTCATTTGAGTTTTCAGTTTTATGTTAGGGTTCGTTGTTGGGGTATGTCAATTTACTGATGATTTCTGGGAATCATTTATTTAGTAAAATGATTACGAAAAAAAATAAATTTTATCATATTTGAATAGTGAAAAAATTACTCAGAAAAATAGCATCATAAAAAGATTATTATGTTTCGTTGGTGGTAGTTTTATATGGAAATATTATCAAATTTTTAATAATACTTTTAAATAAATAATACAGATAATAATATTTTTCTCTCAATCTATTTGTCGGACATTCATGGCCACTTATATAGACACCGTTAATATGGACTTGGATATGGAAATATATTTACATAAGTTAATAAATATTTTAAATTAATTATATATATTAGAGAATATATTTCTTGTTATAAATAAATTTTAGTATGTTTTGGTATGCAAATAAATATATTAAATATTTATAAATATTATTAATAAATATTAGTATATTTATATAATATTATATTAATATAATTAATATCATAATAATAAAATATAAGTGGGGATTTTCGTTGAGAAATGATATTTTCAGATTTCTGCCACTTTGGAATCCAGCATGGGAAAACAAATACCATGCATCTAGTGGTATTTATTATATCTTCTCTTTCAAAAAAATAGATATGGGATGCACCACTTATTTTACCATCTCTCTCAACCACATTTTGTAACAAACATGATTATCTGATGTGGGAAAACATTTCCTATGCTAGATTACCCCAATCAAGTAGGCCCTTAGAGTAATCCAAGCCAGCCCACTTAGCATGTGTGATGGTATAGACTTTTGAAAAATGATCAAGAATATGCATTTTAGTTAACCTAAATGCCGAGAAATAACTCCTATCTTAGTTTGGGACTCTTCTGTCAGCACTCCACCCCACGGGTATTGCATTTACTGATCTTGCTTCGGTCCTCTTCTTCATGTCAATACCATTGCTTTTTCCTTCTGAAGCTCGACCAGCTCATTTTGTTTAGACAAGCTGTGATCTATAATGTATGCTGTGGACTGTTGATGAATCGAAGTACCTGAAGCCCAAACAGATTGCGTAGTGCATGTTGCTGGTCATTATTCACATCAAATGTGGCTGGCGGATCTCTAGAGCCACTCTGGAAAATTGATGTGCATGGTAGTCATAGTCATGTATCATTATGGCAGTGGATGTACATAACTATTTCTATCAATGGTGTAAAAACATCTAATTTTCCCTGATGCTTTGTGACACCTGTCATATTGCGAGGTTTGTTTGCAACATGTTGTTGTACAATGTTCTGATGACTTTCAGAATAGTGATTTCTTCTAGCCCATTTTTCTGATTTCTCTTTGTATTTATGAGTGGTGGTCTTTCATTTGTTTGGTCCATTAAAGACAGTAGTTCTCTTATGTTGGTCCATTGCGCCAGCACAGTTCTACTTGATACTGGTCATGGATTTGATTGGCAGTGCTGCAAGGATGTCTGGTTTTGCATTTTGGTCATGGTAAAATTGGTTGCCCAGTAAGCAAACTTTGGTATCTGTTTTTCGTAATTCTGATTTAGTTGTTATGTGTTTACATGGTATTTGGACAAAATGTGGTCGGAATGGAATTTCTTTGCCTTTTTTTTATGATATTTATTTCTTTTATTTCACATGCTCCTCCTAATTTCTTCTTTTTTGTTGACAACAATGATTTTGCACCTTTGCATATAGAATATGTGTTTTCGTCTAAGAATGCATCTGCGGCGGATATTTTTATTGTCTTGATCATGCCTTATGTTTGATTTCCTTGTATAATTTTCGTATGAATCTTTTTTCTCATCGTGTTTTCTTCTGGTGAAGGCTTCATCTCAGCAAGTTCTGGTTACGCATTCTTGTCTGGTTGGTGCATCGTTATGCCCCAATTACATGTCAAAGTGGCTTCTTTCTTTCCTTGCTTTGTCTTTTGTTTCTTTTTATAATTATTTTTGTTCTAGTGCTTTATTGTTTCATTAAACCTGGATGTTTGATATTGCAGGAGAGTCATAATGGAGCACTGCCCGGCAGGACTTAATACCATGGGCCAACTGTACCCAGAATGCGTGTCAGATAGGAAGTCAAGATTTTGGCAAATTGATAACCAATCAATTCCAGGAGAACTCATATGTCCGCAACCTCGTCGTCCCGCTAGGGTACCTTGTTTCATGGATAATCTCAACAGAATTGGCTCCAGACCAAAGAGGTTAGCTACAAAAATCAAGATCGTTTTTCTGGATTCATAGTTTCTGTCTATATTGTCATTGTTGAACTCACAAACTTATCACATTGTTCGTATATGATTGACCAGATATTCATTTTTCCCTTTTCATGCATTGTCCGGTAATGCAGTCTCTCCTTTCATTCTTTGATTTTACCAAACCTTTGAAGTTCCCAAGCCTATATCATTTGTATAGTTGATGCTGTGACAACCAAATTGTTAAGGTCACTTGCCTAACATTTTATTGTGCAACTCAAAACCCCTTTGATGTGCACTATCATGAAGAAAGAGATGATCACATGCCATATACGGATCCAAGAACCAAATTGATGACTTTGCTCACGTGCGTAGCATGATGTGGTGCGAATCAGATTTGGCAGGAATTTAAAAGAAATTATTGCTTAGAAAAGGGTCGAATTTAGAAGCTTATTTTATTTTTCCTAATTCACCATGATTTTCAGCTACCATCATTTTCATAGTAGCAAGATGCAGTCAAAGTTATTTTGTTCTTCCTAATTCATCATGATTTTCAGCCACCATCATTTTCATAGTAGCAAGATGTAGTTATAAACCTTAGAACTTATCACTCACATTCTTTTTTTCTTGAGTGTGGCATTTTATTCCTTTGTGATTTGATTGTGGCGATTTTCTTATCAATCAGATTTCAAAGGTTTTTTTTTTTTTTTTTTTCTTGTGCTCCAACCTTTGTTCTTACCTCTTACCTACACAAGATAGTTATTCAGGTCTAGACATATCACCCTTGCTAGCGGTACCACATGGCATCTGACATCTCACTCCAAATTTAGGGAACCGACCACCAATTGATTATCATGGCATTATTCTTTTTAGAACTTGCCTCACGGCTATATGATTGCATGTCGTGGCTAGCCTGAACATGGGTAGTGATTATATTTTACGTGTTTATCATGCTTCACCATAGTTCACTCATAATACCATAGACCTGTGATCGCATTTGTGTAGGTTTTTGTAATTTGACCTCTTTACTGAGGAGTGTTTTCTCCTCATTGCTGTGAGTTCTGGTTTTAAAAGTGTGGATGAATGAAGCAGTTCGAGCTTTTGGACACTTCACAGACCACGTACTGTGGTGACGTTATATACACATGGAAGTTTCAAATCATGCATAAGAGACATGATACCCTGAAGAATATTTTCTGTTCATGGTTGTTTTGTTGCTGATTCCGTTTTCACTTTTGTTTCAGCATTTTACCTATCCATAGAGGGGATTGTGGTCCGGAGATCCTGGATATTATCTTGAACAAGGTACCCGTTTGCTTCAAAATCATGTGATAGATATTTCAGCCGTAATTTCTTCGTTCTTGTATCCAGTTTGCATCTAATTGTTTAAGTTCGGCCCGTTTCAGGATGATCCTGATGGTGATCTAGACATGAACAACGCAGCTGGCTTCTTCTGTGGCTCGCCGCCCGTGCGCACCAACAACCCGGTAGTCCAAGATGCAAAGTTTGCGAAACAAACTCAAGACTTCGCTTCTCCTTCGGGAAACTCTTTTGGGATAAAGCCAGCAGGGAGAGTCGAAAGAGGCTCCCCATCCTGTGGGACATCATTTGGAGGGAGCCCCAAAGTAAGAATCGAAGGTTTCGCCTCCGGGAAGTCCGAGTCTCACTGTGTGGTCCCTGCTCTCGCCTGACCCATCCCAAGTCTAACCGACTCTGCTGCGTATGCTGCTGTAAATTTTTCCCGAGTCAGCCATCTAGCTATTTGAAACCTTTGAAATGCTAGTTTGGAGAAGAGAATATCGTCCTGTACATATCCAAGGTTCCATGTATCTAGAATTTGTCCGTACGAACGAGTCTGGTTCAGGAGGTTTGTTTAAGTTGGAGGCTGGATTCAGTTGGATTCAGATGTACAAGTGTAAATAGACCCTTTTTTTTTTTTTTTTTTGTGTGTGCGCGAGAATCCTTAGTTGCAGTGCCATCGATAGCATCTACTTTTGTTCATCTCATATGGCCCGCTGTTTGTCTTTTTGATCCAGTAGCAACTATTTTTCTTTGCTCAATTTTCCATTTACCGGAGTGAGTACGTCATGTACAGGTATGTAACGATAAAGTTCCAGAGGGCACGTCATCGCGTCGGCCCATCCCCACCATCAGGGGCAAATCCGTCATTGAGCACCACCTGACCGATTTGCTCCGACGGTGACCGCCCGGAGGGAACCGACTCCGGTCGCCCAGCCGCCGCCTCCGATCCTTTCGGATAAGCTCAGACTCTTTCTCGCGCTCTCGTGTAGCTTCCAGCACCTTCTGCGACACGTGTCCCTTTCTCTCGACTCCAGGTGTCCCACCTCCAACGTTCTCGGGCCACCTTGGCCCCCGCTCCCATTCGTCCCCATCCGCCTTTATACACTCCACCCATCATTCCTGTCCCTTCCAAAAGCCATAGGCGAAGAACCGATCCGTTGCTTCTCTGCTTCCGTCCTCACTACTTTCTTCTACTTTTTCGATCGCTCTCGATCATCCTCCATGGCTTCAAGGATGTCGGTGAGTTCACTCACTCACTTCTGCTGTTCATATACGGACTTTGCTTTGCTTTTCTTTTCTTTTCTTTCAAACCGTCACAATTAAATCATAGCTTTCTATGTTTCCAAGAATCTGTGGCGATCCGTCGCGAATTCTCGGCGATTCGCAACGTCGACGGCCCAAAAGATGAAGGCCTTCACACCAACTGCAAATGATTTCGTGGGCCCACATCATGCCCCCAAACCAAGGTCTAATTTCTCTTCTCTCGGTATATCATCATAAATATTTTTAAATAAATATTATTTTTAATAAGGTATATAGCGCTATAAATATATTTTTTTCTTTTTTTTTTTTTTTAAAAAAAATCATCACCTTCGAATTTATCTCCAAACTGATTCGAGCCATCAGATGTGATTTTGCGGATTCGTTTATAAACTACATGACTAACATTTGTGTGTGTGTGTGTGTGTATTATGAATTTTTTTTAAAAAAAAAATGGATGGGTGACAGGGGGGACTTTGTGCCGGTGTATGTGGCGCTGGGGCTGATAACGTTGTCGGTATCTTTCGGGCTGTACACGGCGGAGCACGAGCTGCTGTACGCGCCCAACGTGCTGGTGAGCAAGAAGAAGAGGGAGATGGTGCCGGAGGTAGAGGACCCCGATTGGGCCGCCCAAGAGGCCGACCGATTCGTCCGCAAATCCATCTTCCGCAAGATCGGCCACCTCCAGGACTTCGACGTCGTCCGGGCCGGCATCTCCGATCCCACCCGGGCCAACGTGTATGTACGATGGATTGATATTCCGTGCGCACAAAAATTATATAGAAAAAAGTACTTGCGTAGTGGTATTAATTTCAGATAGAACAAAAACATATAGGTCATTATTAATAGACAATATATATACAAAATGAGTGCAGATGTGAAACAGTGGCATTATTTCCACTACTAAAGTGATGGCTAATGGCTACAATTGATGATGGTTTGTTAGGATCATCATAGGAATTAGTCCTTATTAAATGAGTGATGAGTCTCTGAAGGCATGATTGTAACCCCAGCTGGGCTCAACCCAACCCGGCCCAATCACTGGGTTGAGTTGGGTTGGTATTTTATGAATCTGGCTTCCATATTGGGCTCAAAATTTCGCATGGACTTAAACCAGTTTTATCCGACCTGACCTCACTACCCCACCGAACCTGGTATGTGTGTCATTTTCAAATTTAACTTGCATATTTATAATGTCGAAAGTGTATTAGATTCATGAATGATTAACTCTTAATCCAGCAACTATTAAGAAACAATAATATACAAGACCAGAGAGTTAGGTCGTTGTTATTGGCTCTTTACAATAAGTCATTATATTAATTGTTTTTTTTTTTTTTTTTAATTTCTTTGCAGGCCGAGGAAAGTGGAAACACTGAAGTCGGTTGGGGTGGACCCACGAGGCCACTAAGAAGGCTCGCCAGGTCTTGGGCTAAGGAATATTGAAAGTATTCACCTTTGTAAATATGGTGTTATGTTCATGGTTTGTTTGCTGTAAAAAGGGTCGATTCCTTCCTTCTGAAGTGCGTCTTTAAAGGGAGGGTCTGCCTTTTCTCTCTCTTGGGTGCTCCTGAATCCTGCTGTAAATAAGAAATAATTTCTGGGGTTTTATCCTAATAATACAGCCAATTCTGCACGGATGCCGTATTAGCTTTTGTTTTTTTTTTTTTTTTAATTTTATTTTGTAATTAAAAATTTTATATCCATATCCATTGTGTCTGAATTGGGTTGGTGTCGATCATGTCACTTAATATATTTATTATATAAATATTTTAAAATAATTATAGTTTTGAAAAAGAAGGATTTCGATTAAAGTTGTATCATGTGGGATTGTGGGTGGTATTTCATTTAAAATCCATATCCATCTCAGGACGGATGGGTACAACTTTTGCATCATTCGGTCGGTCGCCTGCAAATTTATCATCCTCAAGCTTAGGCGCGTTGTTCGGTATCGCCACCTGTTCCTCCACCTTTTTTTATTCTTTTGTCATTAGCGCAGCGCATGCGAACGAGAGAGAGGGAGGGGGGGCGTCATTAGTGGGTACACGTGAGGGGAGCGTGGGATGAGGCTTGATGGTCGGACTGCGAGCGGCGTGTACGCGTGGAATGTAACTTATGGGTTGGACCGCGAATGGATTGAGTCCATTCTTTTCCATCTGAGTTTGATTCAAAAATAATCCAGTCTGATCTACGCTGAAGTGATTCGGATCGAACCCTTTTTTTTTTTTTTTTTGAAAATATAATCCGTTTTTGATGTTGATCCAACCGATCATGCTTTTGATTTTTATTAATTAGTTAATAATATACTGCTAAATATAATTAATGTGTCTCTGGCAAAGTTTACATGCACTGGTGGTCTGATTAGATAAAATCTGAACTCATACAGTTATAGAAATGGACAAGGCTTGGAGTTATCGTCTTGATCTGATTATTACTACGAATCGGATTTTGTTTATGTCATTAGAACGTAAGCAAAGGAAAAAATAGAGAATTTGATGTACCATCCGTCATAGTTGATCGGACTTGTGCCTCACGCATGCTATTGTGTCTTTTTTCTGAGCTCTATTATTGTGAATGCTGGATTCCATGATTGACTTCATGCATACACATTTCTACTAGGAGCCACAGCTTTTGTCAATGCTGGTTTTAAAATCAAACAGCATCGCTTGCATGTGACACATAGGATTTATTTTATTTATTTTTTTGAGAGAATAATGGGAAGGAATCCTACCACACGCAACCTAATGGACAATGAAAAATTTATTTCATAAAATCTAGGCCTAGAAAATCTAAACCAGCTTTAACTAGATGGAAGAGACACAAAGACTTGGTCATAGCTTTAAGAGAATAGCCCGCGAAATAAGGCAGACAGAAAAATATTGCCATTATCTAAAGCAGCGTTGAAAATAGAGATTTCGTGCTGTTCAAGTTCATGAGTTAAGTTTATTATTATTATTATTTTTTGGTAGAAGCATGAGTTAGTTTAATGGGTCAAATACTTCGCCTACTCAATATTGAAAGCAACCCAAGCTATTTGTCCTGGACTGTACCTCGTGAAGAGTACATTTAGATACAAACCTTGGAGCCAATATTCCAGCCAACGCAAAGAGCCAAGTCCGAAGTACCGTAGAAGATTATCTTTTCTTTTAGAATCTTCAAAGGCATATACAATTAAATGAACGCTACAGAGAAGAAATCAGCTTGAATGGAGAGCTTGCAAGCATGCTGCTGAAATACGAACATGTCATTTTAGACTTCAAGTCTATATCATCCATCAACCAGAAAATCCAGAACCTTGGTAGTTGGTACACCGTTAGCCTTCTACCTCTTTTTTTTAATCGTCAGGGAACTTGCAGGTCAGAAAAAAAGCGTCTACGACCGCTGGGCCAAAAAAAAAAAATCTTATCTGCAAGTGCGAAATTTATTATAGTTGATGTCATGTTGCAGAAACCCACCAAATTTTTATTTACAAATCAATAGGCTGACAGCTTCCCCTGTGCCAAAGTCTACCTTCAACCGTGCATGGTTCAGTGAGGTGGGAACAATGAGAGGACTCCCATATATCCTCTATACTGGTTCAAAGACGGTAGAAAAGCCATTGCAAGTCACAAATCATTACTCGCAGCGATATTGAAAACAAAAGGTGGAAAAACAGACCACCTTATGTTTATCTCAGAAAAACAAACAACATATATGATTCTGGACCACCATATGATATTCCCACTTGACAAAACACGAAAGTAAGACCTGGCTTTCATTATTGCATTAGAATAACCGGAATAATACATTATAAAAACCAAAAATATCCTTAATGAAAGAGACCGGAATGTGCAGTCAACTTGCGATGGCAGGCAGTAGCTTGGAGCTCATTCATCAGGCATCAAAATAATTTTAGTCTCCCCCAATCAATTAGGACTTAAGTTCCTCCTCCAGTGCAGTACGGAACTTCATGTAGGTATATCATACTGAAACAACAATTCAACAACAGAACTTCAATAATTTATGCTAGTTTAAACCATAATTACCGACATAAAGAACACGCAACTGCAGGTAACAGGTTGCTGACATTTGTCTTTCTTTTAAAGAAAACGCGCATGATGAATTCTGTTTAGTTCAATGGAGTGCAAGAATCTAGTTGTCAAGAAGCACAATAATCTAATGGATTGACAACAAACGATGAGCATCTTTTGGACGTCATACAACAATAATGTTACTAAACAAAAGTGGATCACCAATGGTAGAAATTCATGCATAAGACTATTAGTTAGTTCTTACTTCTTACATCAAACGCAAATCGTCAAACTTCACTACGTCCATACCAGCCAAATAAAGATCCGGTTCAAATTTAAGCTTGTCAAGAAAGTAGAGCGTTACACCAATTACCAGAAAGACTACCTTAGTAGCTTAAGGTCACTTTGGTGATCTCTGTTGCTCTGAAGGGAAAAAGAAAGGCATTCAGCATGATAATAGTATATATGTACATTGCTTTGAGGGAAAAACAGAGAGATAATTGCAGACTAATTTTACAACTGGGCTAACAAATGCATGGAATGCATATATGCAGATAGGGACCCTGGACTAGAACAAATACTCGCTGGTATTGCCACCAGAGAATGCGTATACATTATACTTCATCTACAATTTGCAAAAACCATAGGAGGTTTTGTTGTCTGGCATGATGATTCTGTGTCAGAGACAAACTTAATCATGTGATGACTCCAACAAGAGATAATGACACAAGCATAAGCTGACTAAAACGACAAGAGTGATTCAAAGCAGCCAACAAACCTATAAATCTTTCACCTTTTTAAATTTTTCTCCTAGGGTAAGGATGCATTTTGTTTTTTCAGTAAAAAATTGTGGCAGATCAATTCAACAACAACAACATTTCTATCACGAGTCGATATATGCATGCAGTATGCATTTGCAGACATGCTTGCATGTATGCACAGCCAAGGACCTAAAATTGCTAGATGCTTGTGTTTTGAGAATCTGTAAATTTCACATGTTTGAATGAAGTGTATGACATCTGGCATGATGTTTCCTTGATCTTGACAGTCTTGATTCAGGTGAAAATTAAGGAGGTAAAGAAACTCAAATATAAGAAACAACTGCAAATGGATATTACAAGTGCTAATGAAGTATGCTATTATGTAAGCACTGGCCCGATGTTTTCAATCCCAAAGCTCACAATAATACAAAAGGCTATTCTGCTCCCAGAAATAAAATACCTTGTGCATAAGAAGAAAGATTCCATCAATATTGCACAGAGATACAAAGCTTTCAGCTGAAATGTCAACAATACCAACAACTGGGGATTAAAATATGCATTTACCAGTAAGCCTCATATGTGCACTGCCTATAAAGCTAAGGCAGGTGAAAGATGGCATAAACATACAACAAAGGCAAAGTATCAGATATGGCTGATCCATCATGTGATGATAGTGGCAAAGGAGTGAAAGTTATGAAATCAGAAGATGCTTTGGAAGGACGAAAATTATCATGGGGAAAGCTTCGTCGCATTGACTCACTGAATTTGGAGGCAGGGAGAGTCTCAAACATTCAAACCCATGGTGCTCAGGTATGAACTTTCTATTGTGTCCAACTTTCATATAATATCCTCATGAGATAAAGCATAATTCTTTGCATATTGATCATATATGCAACTGGAGCATGAGTAAAAGCTTAACAACTAATTTGACAGGGCAGATGATTTTGATGAGAAACAACTATATCTACTTTCTTTAGGAGGCATTGATAAGCTTTGCTTCTGATAGCCTTGCATAAATTCTCATCTTGGACAATCAATATGTTGTTGATATCATCTAACAGCAGCATTAATGATAGACTTTGTCAAGTTTCACAAAGTAGAAACAAATTTATGCTGTTCATCAACATTAAGGCTTGCTACTTTGCGAAAGATAATCAAGAAGGTATAAAAATGTTTTCAACAGTGAAAAGAATAAAAATTTTAGAGAAGAAATCGTCTGTCTGTCTACTCTTTCAAATTCCTAGATGGATGGAGATGCTCATAAATGCCTGCCTTGTATTTTTTAAGCAACTCCTTGTAATGTTTAACTTCTGAAGCAGATGGGTTCGAGCAGGACACTGCTTCTAGCATTCCAGAGCATTGGGGTGGTGTACGGGGACATTGGGACATCACCACTATATGTCTATGCAAGCACCTTTACAGATGGGATCAAAGAAACAGAAGACCTCTTGGGTGTCCTGTCTCTCATTCTCTACACTTTGATTCTCATACCTCTGCTCAAGTATGTCCTCACTGTCCTGTGGGCTAATGATAATGGCGATGGTAAGTCTATCTCTCCAGCTATTGTCTGGATAGATTTCACAGTATACCTTAAGATAGTGAGAATGGTACAACAATAAAAAGCAAAAATAATTTTGAGAACTGCATGCAAAGAATTCTTCTAGTCACTACAAATGTTACACTCATGTTGAAGACACTGCAACATGACCGAAGTCATCAGAAGAAGGCAAGAACTTCACTAATAACTAATAACTAGAACAGTCTATAAAGATTATTATTTTGTTGACAAGTGATTACACATCTTACCAGGGATTAAGATATTGCCTATACCAGTCCTACACTGCTCAGTGCACACCATGCCGGTTAGTGACCGGTACATTGCACTTTTCACGATGGTTCGACAGATGAACCAACCTTGTACTGACCCATTCAGACCTGTGTCAACCTTGTAACTCTCTGTACTATTTGGTATATCTTTTTACACTTTCTTTCTTTCTTCGCTCATTTCAGCTACTCCATAATGTCCTCTGCAGATGCCATAGCACCCCTTTACAGCGGTGTATAATGTACCAGTTGGTGAGTGGTACTTGTCTATACCTTAATATTTTAAATCCTCGTTCGATCCTATAAACTCCAAAATACCATTCACCTTTGCCTTGACTCTTCTTTTGGTTTGTTATTTCTCCTATAATTCTGTTTCATAATAGTGGCCTTGAGCATGAACTTCTACTGTAGCAAATCACCTGGACAAAAAATTTTTAGGCATATCTTGTTTCTTCTAGGGCAATATTACTGGCTCACTTGTTATTCACTTTTCCACTACCTTACCGACTGAACACATCCACATAAGACATGATTAAAATCCATATTCTTGCTTAGGAAGGAGGTGAAGAAGCATTAGATTTACGTGTGATGCTTCTAACTGCTCAGGAGAACAATTGCTAGGCATAGTTCTTCCAACTCTGGAAAATCTTCTCTCATGGCAGATTCAGTTTGTAGAAACAAGTTTGTTTATAAAAGAAACAAGCACATATAATGACAATAAAAACAGACAGAGATGACATTTCGACCATTTAAACTCATCAATCTTAACTTGATCAAAATAATCTTATAGGAGGGACGTTTGCGCTTTACTCTCTGATATCTCGGTATGCAAACGTGAGCTTGATTCCAAATCAACAAGCTGAAGATGCAATGGTCTCAAACTACAAATTAGAGACACCATCAACCAGAATGAAGAGGGCTCAGTGGGTTAAAGAAAAACTGGAGGGCAGTACAGTGGCTAAGGTTGTGCTTTTCTTCATCACAATCCTAGGGACTTCAATGGTTCTCGGTGATGGAGTCTTAACTCCATCCATTTCAGGTGAATAAGACAAACTAATTGAATTTATTCAAGTAATACATGCAAATGTTTTGGACTAAAACTTTCAAAAATAATGGTAACCAGAAAATTGAACATAGAGATTTTTAAAGCTATCAAATATATGGTTGACTGACGTTCTTACCTACATACTTTAGTAAAACTACTTTTTATCCTCTCTTTTCTCTTCTTATAACGAGACATTCTAGGAAATCTGATGGCCAGTATCAGGCCATTATAGATTAATAACTTGCCGTCAACAGAAACCAATTGATTTTTTTGGGTGTTTTGCAGTGCTATCTGCTGTGAGTGGAATCAAGGAGAAAGCAACCTCCCTGACTGAAGGTACATACTATGTAAATAAATACACCAGTACACCACACTCTCATGTTGCTAAATAAGTTTGAGAAGCATACCTAGTGAACCATAGCAAATTGCATCACCACGACAGGACTTGGTTTGCAATTGTCAGATGTATTAGAGTTTTCAAAGAACAAGAATCTAAGAGGTTACTGACAGAAAGCCCATTTATTCATGTCATGGAAGTACCTAAACATGTTTATTTTCATTTTATGGCTATCGGGAGCAATTAAAGAATTACATACCTTCAAAGCCAAGCAAATTGATCTAGTGAAAGCTCCATCCGTGCACTCAAACAACAGATGAGTTATAAATTAAATAGCAGCTCAATGATTTATGGTGACATATCATCTTATTATGCAAAGAAAAAAAAAGATTATTCAACTATTATATGCCAATCATTCAATCAAGATGGTATAGAATGTGGAATTTCATACGGGTCAGTAAGGCTTACTGCTCGATATGTACCACCTGTACTGGCCTATATCATTGTACCATGTTGGTGTGCCTGCCTTGCCTCCTGGTGCCTTGTGCTTGTATGTAGGCATATGCGGTATGTGGCGCATTAGTCATTAGCAAGCAAGGATCCATATCTTATTATTTAAACCTTATCGAGAGGCAGTCAAAATGTACCAATATAACAGAATCTAAAAGAGGTCCAAAAATATAACATGCGAGTCCTCTAATTATAGGCATTTGTTAACAAAATTAACTATAGGCACAGAATTCTAGACTTGTGGATGTCATAAGTAGGCTACGCTGAAATCTCTCAATAGGTAAAACTAAATGCTTAAAGCACATAAGAAGCAACTGGGAACTATATGACCTACAATTGGGCCCTAGAGATGGATGTCATTCCAAATCTTGCATTCATTTCTTCTTCAACTAGATCTTTTTCCAAGGAGGAATCTTGAAGAGTTGCTTGCCAATTGTGTGAGCTTAAAGTGCACAAGATCTCTCTTTTTGCCAACTAGCCATCTGGTTTTCAAATTCAGGAATTGGACAGCAATTCATGGGTCCAATTCATAGAAGCCTTATGTCAGATTGAGAGTTAGTCAATGGATGTTCATGAAATTAAATGAACCATAACATGATAGATAAAGGAGAGCAAATGCAGTTAAGATGTTCTTTCGGGTTAAAGAAAGTGATCGTGGAATTTAGAGCATATGACAGGCTTATGGCATTTAAGACTTTGCATCCAAATTAGTTATCTTTAAAATCCTCAAGCTTTAAAAAAAAATTAAAAATTAAAAATTAAAAAAAATAAAAAAAAAAAAAAAACACAAGAGATAGCTAAGATTAATCAACCCTACAGGACCCTCTAGCTTTAAGTTTCACAACTGTCCAAGCGGTCATTTCCTTTTTTTTCCAAAATACCCCTGCCTCTCTTCTTTCCCACAGTGTTTGCTTGGTCAATGGAATTATTGGAAGGATGAGAGCTTTTGCTTATGATTCAATGCTTGTTTCTAGAACCAGGAAAATAAAATTAAAATTAAAATGGATGAGTCCTTAAAGAGTAATATGAAGGATTTCATATTAAGGTGCATCATAATTGGATCAGAGGAATTTGTCCAGCAATCTGCACTATTTTTTTTTGAAAAGTAAGTGAAAATCATTTACTAAATAAAGGACACAGTAGGACAAACCTTAAGTTCTATTGTCTGCTTACCCAAGCTATCATCATTGATAATAGGAACAAATGTCATGGCTAGGACAGATAATTACAGATAAGCAACAACTAGATATTCTCTTGGGGTACTCTTTTTTTTTTTTTTTTTCCGGTAAAGGCAAGATTCATTTATAAGGAACTCTTAGTACAACCCAAAACAGTCTTCCCTACTGGTAACATATAACAAAAAACCCAGTAGGGTGATAGAGACACAAGAGGCAGCAAGAAAAAATATTGACTGAGGGAGTAAATACAAATACATGTAACAAAGTAGGAGTGACCAGATATTATAGTAGGAAAAGACCTGCTGAACAGCTGAATGAAGATTGCACCACAGCAGGAGAAGATGAAAACCACCAGATGTCACAGTAAGCTGCACTTTTAAGGCCAAGAATAGCGTCATACAGCAAACAGTCCAGATGAGAGGCAGCGTCAGATACAGAAGGAAGAAGTTCCACCAGTTTGGGGTACTTGGTGGAACAATTTTAAACCAAAAAATCTGTAGCACAATTAGCTTCTCTCTACACATGACTGACTTAACAATCACTTCAAACAGAGACCACAGGCTTCCATATTTTGGCAAGAAGGTAGAAAGCATCCCAAGATGGTCCCATAAATTTGCAATTGATTTGCCAACCTAGATGACATCCTACAGAAAATAACTTCCTTCTAGTCTTATTGCAAATTACATAAAATAATGATACTAGTCAAGAACATCAAGTCTCAAGAATTAGCTCTAGAAGGCAGTGTCCAGCTATCAAAAAAGAACATTAGTTAGCATAAGAGGATAATTTATAAAGCTGCAGCTAGAATTTCTTCAAGGACTAACCAGTAATAAAAACTCAGGTTTTGTATGCTTTTTTTTCTGTTCAGCCTTCCTTCTCTCTCCAAGTGGTGCAGTTCAACTATCACTAACTTCTAACCTTTTTGTTTGTTGTTCTTCTGCAGGGAACATTGTCGTAATTTCCATAGCCATCTTGATCATGCTGTTTTCCATTCAACGTTTCGGCACAGATAAAGTTGGTTATTCTTTTGCCCCCATCATACTAATATGGTTTAGCTTCATTGGCGGTATTGGACTCTATAACTTAATCAAGTATGATTTGGGTGTTTTGCGTGCATTCAATCCAAAGTACATAATAGATTATTTTAAAAGAAATGGAAAACGGGGATGGGTCTCTCTTGGTGGTGTTGTGCTGGCCATTACAGGTGATTCTATAATAGAATGATTAGTTCTCATTATGATTTTTTTTGGTTTTTAACCTGGTTTTTCCCTTTATGTACTAAGAGTACCTGTATGAAACAGGAACGGAAGCAATGTTTGCTGACCTGGGTCACTTTAACGTCAGAGCCATTCAGGTATTGGCATACAATTTTTTTTTTCTTTTCACAGTTCCAACCAAGTCTGACGAAAATTGTTGGAGTGAACGTGGATGCAAGTGTTCTATATATGCATAATATCACACACCTTTTAGCATGCTTTACAAGTTTGTGATTTTATTCTCCTGTAGTTCGTATGAAGCTTTTTCTGGGTGTTACTCCTTCACGCCTTAACCATCTCTCTTAGTCTCCTCGGAACATTATCTCATAAAACCCTCACTAGAATATAATCACCATTTCTTTTTCCATTTTTTCTTCTTGAGAGAATAGAATCCAGTCACCATCACATCAAAGAATGTTGGAGTTCGACCACGTGGCAAGAGTTTGGTTTTGGTTAATGGTCAAAGTTAACCCCCATACTCCGACTGCCTACAGGGTTTTTGGATCACATAAAAGGGTTCATTTGCTCACTCAGCAAAGTTCCCATCTGAATGAGCCTTGATTAAAGGCCACAAGTAATTATTTTAGTAGCAGTAAGTATTCATGTCCTTGCCATTTACATACCGGAACCTCACTTATTTTTGGTTCAATTTCTTTTCTGCCAAGTTGTCAAGGCTGGTTGCCAGCCTGACACCAATTCTCCTTTAACTTGGTGCTAGTAGACTCTGCTCTGTCAACCATGAAATACACAATAATTTATAATTTTGAAACCTAAAAAACCAACACACTAAATTGTGGTTTCTTCTAATTTTCACCATCATTATATCATGTAGCATGCCTGTAAGGAAAGTACAATAAGCCTTAAAGGACCAATACAAAGTCCATGGCTCCATGCAACTTATGTCCTAAAGCCCCTGGGGATGGAGGCCAAACCATATTTTAGCTCTGTAAACTTCGATGTCAAGTGCCTTTCATCATAAACATCTCCAACAACATCACATGTTCACATCAATAATATTTCAAAATGTTAGAATGGCTTTGTGCGACTGAAATCACGGCCTCTCCATGACACAGTTAGGTATCAGCTGCTTGGGCTATGTCCCACAAATTTCTACATCTTTTAAAACAAAATATGGCATACTATATGCATGTTTCACTTTGGCTTGCCGGAGTCTTGGCTCATTTCTTCGTATGCATACTGCTGACAAGCTTTATGTTAAAGTTGCCAATTTTTTTTACTAGCTAGATAACTTACCTGAAATCTAAGGTTTAGAAATTGTTTATATTGCAGCATAGTATGAGTATCTTGAATGACACCACTAACAAAATCTCTTTCAAATTACAGATCAGCTTCTGTTTTGTTTTGCTCCCAGCAGTATCACTAGCTTACATTGGGCAAGCTGCATATCTCACCAAATTCCCTGAGGAAGTTGCTGATACTTTTTACAAATCAATTCCAGGTAAGGCATCTAGAGCATCAATAGTGGCAATTTCTACAAATTAATTTTTGGCTTATATACAAGTTATAAAGGATTATCTTAAATTGTTTGCAGATCCACTATTCTGGCCAACATTTATAGTGGCTGTCTCTGCTGCCATCATTGCTAGCCAAGCTATGATATCTGGTGCATATGCAATCATATCACAGTCACAAGCTCTAGGATGCTTCCCAAGGGTTAGAGTTTTCCACACTTCTGCTAAATATGAAGGGCAGGTTTATATTCCTGAAATAAACTTTGGACTCATGGCTGCCTGTGTAATAGTGACAGCTAGCTTCAGAACAACAGAAAAGATCGGAAATGCTTATGGTAAGTATAAAAGGTCATATATTTGTCATAAAAATTATCTATTGGGTATTTATTTTGGTTTCTGAAGGAAAATTTGGATTCCTGAAGCTATATACAAAATAACCTTACTAAAATGACTGTGCAAATATAACTGAACAAACCAACTAGAACACCACATGTACAGGACTTTGATGTTTCCCCTTGTATGGAATGTCATGACCAATGACACTGCACATCTGAGAGATATGCATCTCTAGCAGAAGTGGAAAAAATAAAAAGTCGGATAACCATTAGTAAAATCCAAGCAATTACCAATTTAGAAAAACTCAATCCATGTTAGAAAGCTATTCAAGAGTCTCTGCTTTACCTCATGCGAACCTTGTCCTATACCATTTGATCAGTAAACTTATATGGAAACCACTCTTTTATATCTTTTACTAAACAATGTAGAAACATGAATAACTACTTGGCATCTGCAACAGCTTATTATTAATAACCAATTATCAGATTCAAATACTAGGCAAGAAAAGACTTAAACATAGGGCACGTATGTCAAATTATGGCATTCCTAGGCATATGCAAGTTTTCCAGAACACATTTTACCTTATTATATTCCTTGATTTTTTTTCTTTTTTGGATAACTTAACTTGGATGTAACTAGGTTTTTTGTATAATCTTATTGTTATTTCAACATTGTAAACTTTTCTTTTAAAAAAAAGACAGATCTGGTTCAGACCTCTGATAAAATAATGAATACATAAACTTCAGAAAAGAAGAGCAGTAGTAGATATCAAGAAGGAAAAAAAAAATGTTTGTTTGCAGAATGAACCAAACACAATGCCTGATACTTGCATTACCAATTGACATCTACAAGGGTAAAGAAACCAAAACAACTTCACAAAATGAAATGGCACAAGGATCAATCCCCTACACTTTTCATGTTTTCAAATCCACCCAGCAGGGAGAATTCATAATTGGTGTTCCTCAGTATTATCATCAATTTTTTATGAACAAATTATGGTGTTAGCTGTAGTCCTCATAATTGTGAGCATAAAAAAGAAACTTTAGAATTTCCTTCCCTCCTGCCAATTACTGTTGCTTGTTTGGCACCACTCCCCCAAGGGGTTACCCTTGCAGGAGGTCAAAGATTCCTATGTCTTGCTCAAAAACAATTTCCCTCCTCTCCTAGAAATTTCAATAAGAAAAAGAAAAAAGGCAGCTAGATTGGGTTTCTTTACCACAAAAAGACAAGAAGGTCCTGTACAAGCAGTAACAGAGACCACTTGCTGCCCTTAACACATCTTTGATCTACAAAGTTGCAGAAGAAGATCTTTTGTAATTATAAACAAATAACTCGGATCACATTCATCAACCAATAATAAATCTACCAGGATAAGAATCAAAAGGGACATCAAGATGTAGTGATACCAGCACTATGGCTCCAACTTTCAAGTGCTGGTCCATGCCTGTCAGCACATTTCATGCTGGGTCTGTACCCGCACATAATATTGGGTCAGCATCAGATAGCAGGTAAGCTGCTCCATACCAAGTTGTGCCGACTTATATCAACTGCTGCCACTTGGTGTCAAGCCAAAATGGCTCTTAAGACTCTCTCTCTCTCTCTCTCTCTCTCTCACACACACACACACACATATGTATGTGTGTGTGGCATGTGGGCTGGCATGACATAGGATCTGCTATGCTGGCACTTCCTGTGCTAGCAGCACTTCAATATTTGATCAACGCCATAAAAATTTATGCCAGCTTCTACCAACTTCTCCATTTTGTTTTTGAGACATCTAAAGTATCATTATATATCCCTGTGCAGGAATTGCAGTGGTTTCTGTAATGCTGATCACAACATCCATGGTCACACTTATTATGATCGTCATATGGAAAACGAACATTTGGTTGATTATATTGTTCTTCTCACTGTTCAGTGCAATAGAGATCCTATATTTATCTGCAGTCCTATACAAGTTTGTAGATGGTGGATTCCTACCACTGGCCTTCTCATTTTTTATGATGCTAATAATGGGTATATGGCACTATGTGCATGTAAAAAGATACAAATTCGAGCTCAAACACATAGTTTCAAGGGATTACATAACACAATTAGCCTTGAAACAAGATGTAAGAAGGATACCAGGGGTTGGATTTCTATACTCCGAGCTCGTCCAAGGCATCCCACCCATATTCAGCCACTTTGTTGAGAAAATACCCTCCATTCATTCTGTTCTTGTCTTTGTTTCAATAAAGCACTTGCCAATCAGTAGAGTGGAAATGGAAGAACGCTTTCTTTTCAGACAAATTGGACCCAGAGACTACAGAATGTTCCGATGTGTGGTACGCTATGGATATAATGATGTTCTGGAAGAGGCCAAGGAATTTGAACTATTGCTCATTGAACAACTGAAGCAGTTTATCCACCATGAGTACTTCTTTATTGAAAGTGGACCTGCTAAGCAAAGTGATCCACTCCCTGAGGGAGAAAACCTTGCAAGCTCGGAGCTTGAAACAAGCGAAACCAAGCCACAAAGATCAGGATCATCCACAGTGCATGTTGAGGAAACAATGAGACCACAAAGTTCACCTAATGACTCTTCAAGATCTATCCATTATGGTATCAGCAAATGCTCAACAAACTCTTCTGGCAGAAATACGGTTGCACAGATTCCATCAGTTGAAGAGGAGAAACAGTTTGTTCAGAAAGAAATGGAGAAGGGGGTGGTATATCTATTGGCAGAAGCTGAAGTCGTAGCAGAGAATAATTCCTCTATTGTCAAGAAATTAGTGGTCAACTACATCTACAATTTCATAAGAAGAAACATCAGGCAGGGAGAAAAGGCTTTGTCAATTCCACGCAGCAAGCTGCTCAAGGTGGGAATGACATATGAAATCTAGAACATCCAAACAAGCTTCATTGTCAGTTGTCACAGTATTATCCAGATAATGTCCCACTTGTATTCCACAACAGTGTGAACTGTGCTATAGTTTATGGCAACTGATGATGGGTTGGCTGGTAAAGCCAAAAACTCCTGTAACAATAAATGACCAGAATTCCATGTGAAAAGAAATCAATCACACAACTATGCTTCTGTATACTTTGGACTCCTAAGGTATAATATAGAGATTAAGAGGCATGCATTATGATATGCTTGAAGATATATTATTTCAATAATTTCTCTTTGGCCATCAGCCCAGTTGTTCCCATGATGAGAGAAAACAGACTTCAGATTTATAGATCAATATGTCATTTACAGATTTCTTATTGCTTCTGAAAAAAAGAAATGGTGACAACCTACCAAACTTAGTCACCAAAATCTTTTAAAATAGAAAGATTAACCAAATATGTGGAAAACAGACCACCTTACATTTATTCGAGAAAAACAGACCATATGATTCCAGACCACTATAATATTCTGGTGTTAATATTCTAACAGTCCCTCATGAGAAAAATGAAGAGCAAGACCTGGCTTTCATAATTGCATTAGGAACTGGACTAACACATTATAATAACCAAAAATATTCTTTAATGAAAGAGACTGGAATGTATAGTCAACTTGCAATAGCACTGGCTTGTAGATCATTCATCAGGGAGGAAAATAATTTTAGTCTCCTCCAATAATGGAGGTAATCAAATTCCTCGTTCTCCAGTGCAGTAAGGAACTTCATGTAGGTATATTTTACTTAAGTAACAATTCAACAAGAGAACTTCAATAATTTATGATGATATTAATTAATGACATAAAGAACATGCAATATGCATAAATTTATATTTATTTATGGAGCTTCAGATTTGGGTTGCTTGGTGTATGGCAAGTTAAACTTAATAAAACTTTGTTTCTGATTTTGTAATACAGACCCAGTGGGGTAGCTTATTGGGCCTATTTTCTAGGCTCAAACCCTAAATTTTGGATTGGTTTTGTTTTGGGTTGGTGGATTATCAGCCTCAAAGCTACCCCCACAGGGAAGCTCAAGGTCATGCATCCTAATTCATACAGACGAGTGTACAGGATGGCACAAGTTCGATTGGGCTCATCCCAGACCTGCCTGCCCAGCCCACCCATTGGATAGGGTTGGGTTGAGGTTTTATAAACTTAATGCTTGGGCTTAACGATCCTAACCTGACCTCAAGTAGGTCTGGGTTAGGGTTGACTTTCAACCCAACCCTAACTGAACCCAAATCTGATCCAACTTGACTTAACCCCTCTTAACTTGATATATAAATACATAATTCATATTCATATTTCATACAAGTTATTTATATAGTTATATACATATGTTTTCAATTTCATTAACTTATATATAACTATACAATTGAACTTTATGAATGATTGAGATCTCGATTCAATAAATATCGAATAAAAATGTCCCAAGCATTTCTCTAAAAAATTTCTATTCAATATTATTAATGGAAAAGATAATTTTGTATTTCTTATTTTCATCTCCATGAATACAACTCTTTAAATAGACTAAAAGAGAATTGCTACTATGGTATCTTTACAATTATATCCAAACACATATGGAAGCTATACAATTGTGTCTAATAATCAAATAAGTATGGTAAATTTGATCTTGGAATCTCTATAATAATCACTACCATTATAGCCATGATATTTACGACTATAATAGCTATGATATTCTGACCATAACAACCATGATATTCTGATCTTGAAATCTTTGAGAATAGCCATGATATTCTGACCATAATAGTCATGATATTCTGATCTTGAAATCTTTGAGGTCATGCTTACCATAGTAGTCATGATCTTGACAACTCATTATAATATTCACCATGATTCTATATTTTATTCTTAACACCCCCCCTCAAGCTGAAGCATAGATATTAATCATGCCCAGCTTGTCACAAATATAATCAATCCTAGTCCGAGTAAGACTCTTTGTAAATAAATCGGCTAGTTGATCCTCTGAGTGTATGTAACTGATAGAAATGAGCTTTTGCTGAATTTTCTCCCTCACAAAGTGACAATCAACTTCGATGTGTTTCGTCCTCTCATAAAACATTGGATTTGATGGAAATGAGCTTTTGCTGAATTTTCTCCCTTACAAAGTGACAATCAACTTCGATGTGCTTCATCCTCTCATGAAACACTGGATTTGATGCAATATGCATAGCTGCCTGATTATCACACCACAGCTTCATAGGAGAAGAATCTATAAGATCAATCTTTTCTAGAAAATATCGAATCCACATCAATTCACATATTGTCTATGCCATGACCTAGTATTCTGATTCTGCACTTGACCGAGAGATTATATTTTGTTTCTTACTCTTCTAAGATATTAAATTTTCTCCCATAAATACACAATATCCTGTTGTAGACTTCCTATCATTAAGCAAACCTGCCCAATCAGCATCAGTGAACCCCTCAATCTGTATACCACCATGATCTCCATACACAATACCCTTTCCTGGGGTTCCTTTTAAGTATCTCACTATACGGATTAAGGCATCCCAATGTACAGTAGTGGACGCTATCATGAACTGACTCAATACACTCACAGGAAATGCAATGTCTGGTCGAGTGATTGTGAGGTAGTTGAGTTTTCCAACAAGTCTTCTGTATTTCTCTGGTCCAGTAAACATCTCTGCTTCATCTACTACAAGTTTGATATTTGGATCCATAGGAGTTTCGCAAGGCTTTGCTCCAAGTAGACCAATATCTGTTAAAAGATCTAGAACATACTTTCTTTGAGAAAGAAATATATCTTTTTTTGAGTAAGCTAGTTCAATCCCAAGAAAGTATTTCAGTTGTCCCAAATCTTTTGTTTGAAAACTTGCCTGAAGAAACTCCTTTAGTGAAGAAATACCCTGTGCGTCGCTCCCTGTAATCACAATATCATCAATATACACAATCAAAAGGCAAATATCAACATCCCCCCACCTCCACTTAGAAATTTCAATGAGAAGAAAAAGAGAAAAGGCAAACTTATTGAGGTTCTTCATCAAAATAATAAATGGTCTTAGTTATCAGTGGCATAAAAAGGCCAGCATTACCCTTCACCACTTCCCTAAATTTAGAAAGATGTAGAAGATGGCATTAGGATAAGATCAATCAATAATCAATATACTAGTATAAGAATCAAGTAAAAGGTATTAGGATGTGGCATCTCAAAACGTTACACAGGACTGAACAAATGATAATTGACACATCAAACATTTATTTCAGTTGCTGCTAACTTTTCTGCTTTGTTTGTCAAAACACCTCTGGAAATTTTGTAGCTCCTTTCGCAGGATTCCCAGTGGTTTCTGTTATGCTCATTGCAACACTCATGGTCACAGCCATCATGCTTTTCATATGGGAAACAAAGATTTGGTGGATTGTACTGTTCTTCTCTGTGTACACTATTATAGAGATCGTGTATATATCTTCACTTCTGTACAACTTTGTAGATGCTGGTTTTCTACCACTGGCCTCATTTTTCATGATGCACATAATGGGTATCTGGCACTATATACACAAAAAGATACAAGTTTGAGCTCAAAAACAAAGTATCAAGTGATTACACAGCAGAATTGGTCTTGAAACAAGATGTAAGAAGGATACCTAGAATTGGTCTCCTATACTCAGAACTTGTGCAAGGCATTGCACCTATATTTTCCCACTTTGTTGAGAAAATACCCCCATCCATTCTGTCCTCATGTTTGTGTCAGCGAAACACTGGCCAATAAGTGAAGTGGAAATGCAGGAACACTGTCTTTTCAGACAGGCTGGGCCAAGAGACTGTAGAATGTTCCAATGTGTGGTACGCTATAGATATAAAGATGTTTTTGAAGAGGCCAAGGAATTCGGAAATTTGCTCATTCAGCAACTGAAACAATTTGTCCACCACAAGTACTTTTTGAAAGTGGGCCTGCTAGGCAAAGTGATCCTCTGCACGAGGCAGCAAACCTTGCAAGCTCTGCATTTGAAACAAATGACACCAAGCAATGAAGATCAGGATTGTCCACCAGTGCCCACCGAAGAAACACTGAAACCATGAAATTCACCTAATTTCTCTTCAAGATCTATTCATTATAGGACAATCAATGCTCAACAAACTCTTCAGGCAAAATTGCTGTTGGTCAAACCCAGTCGGCTGAAAATGAGAAACAGTTCATTCACAAAGATCTGAAGAATGGGGTGATGTATCTAACGGAGAAACTGAAGTGGTGGCAGAGAACAATTCCTTTATTATCAATAAAGTAGTTATTAACATCTGCAATTTCATGAGGAGAGACTTCAGGCAGGAAGAAAAGGTTTTATCAATTCTGCAGGGCAAGCTGCACAAGTTGGGGAATAACATATGAAACTAGGTTCTGTCCTAATGAGATTCATAATCACTATATCATCCAAATAATAGTCTACTTGTAATCCACAACAAGGTTATCATCATGGAGAGGTGATGATGGATTGGCTGGACAATCTAAAGCTCAAGTAAGAATAAATGACCATAATCCATGGGACAAGAAGTCAAGCACATAATGCAATATGATTCTCTTATTCTAGACCATAAATTCTCGAATGTGCCCATATTTGCTTTATAAGAGGGGGCAGACATTCTAATATGCTTGAGAATATCTTAGATCAATATTTTCTCTTTAGCTTTCCTTTTAATTCATCTACCATTTGTCCCGATGATGAAAGAAAAGATATTACTATGTCTCCCTCTGCTAATAAAAACCTACCACATTTATTAGTAAGAACTTCTTAAATGAGAAATATCTTTCTCACCTATGTTTGCAATTTCATTTGACTGAACCAAAATTTTGAAACTACTGCTTTCTTTTTTTTCTTTTGCCGGGTGGTGGGGGGGCATGCAACTTGTGTTCATGATATAAACACAAGTTCATAAGCCTTACCAATTCCTTTCAAATTTTTTTTTGTATATTTTAATCAGAAAAAAGGGTCTACGAAGCTCGAGGCCCGACCCAAGATATGTAAGTACCCGGCTCGGCGCCTGACTAATTTCACTTTTATCTTTCGTTGAGCCCTGCCCGAACCTGGCATGGCCTGCCCATTGAACAGGTCCAATATGCCCCAAAACCAACTAACGGTTTACCAATATCGGTAAGCTTTTCACCGAAACACTTCACATCTTTTTGCTCCTAAAATGCTGTGCAACTCATTTTGATCAGCTCCTGCATGGGCAATTAGCTTTCCATTCACCAAGTAATAATGCATGAGAAAAATATCGACCAAAGCAACAAAAGCAAAGCAGCAGGTATTTCTGCTATTGATCTTGGCAATTATAAAGTTTTAGGCTTATACTATTTCCATCTACATTTCTCTAAGCACCTCAACTGGTTCTATAAACGACCGAAATGGGTATACGCTACATCAGTTCTACTCAAACAAGCCATAATCCTTCCAAAGCATTACATCAAACGGTTTACAAGCATTGCGTTCCCAAACTTAAGAGGAAACCCTTGTGGAAATACAGGAAGAAAAAAGAAATCACTGCGATGGAAAAAAAAAAATCCTCGATGAATTATTAAAAAAGCTTCAGAATCAGGGATTTACCTTTCGATATGCGCATCGGATCGTAAAGAGAGATCGCTCGCTCGAAGAAAAACCTGTGGCGGTATGGATGAGCCCATCTGCGTCTACAGGTGCTACCGACCTATCGCGCAGTACCGGATCCGGTTTCTACTAAGTTTGGACCCGGATTCACCGAGAACTCCCTTTCTTTATTTTTTTTTCCCCTTTTTGGGGTTGTGGTGGGGGATCGAGGACACACCAAACTCTTTATGCACCACGGACGGTGCACGAAACCTGACGTTATAGTATTATTTTTTATATATATATAGATTATTTTTTTATTTAAAAATTTTATATGATAAAAATATTTTTATTTTTTAAAAAAATTATAATATTTTATATCCATATTATGATATTCTGTGTCCATAATTAGGCCTGCAAATGGATCGGATCTGATCAGATCTTGAGTGATCCCGATCTGATCCGATTTCTTTATCGGATCTTTATATTTGACCCATACCCATCCCAATAAAATATCAGATCGGATCGGATCGGGTCCATGGCCGAATTTATTGACCCATTGGATCATTCAGATCGGATCGGATCCATATATAATCCATTCCAATCCATTAAATACGGGTCCGATTCGGGTCTAATTCGGATCGGATCATGTCACGGGTTTAAAAATCTACATAAAATGAAATTAGTGATCCCGTCGACAGCAAAATAGTATGGCCATGTCTACCTTTTCATATAGATATTCTCTCCTCTCCTTTCCTCCCATCCCGCATCTTCTCACTTCACCCATTAATAGTGGATATTGTATACCATCCCTAAGGCAACAGTAATGTACAACAGTAAACAAGTAATTGGATATTTTAATTATGAACAACTGTTGGTATGTTCCCAGTTTACTTTATGTTTGTGGAAGGACTTTTAGAGAAGTTTCGAGGTTAGCTGTAAGAATGGCATTTCTTGTGTAGTGCATTAATGATCTTGTGGCAATGTGACAGTATTAAAGATTTTAATAAGAGATTTAAGAAAGAATTTGGGTGAGTCACTGTTTTGGCCTAAGCCTAAATTCTTATTTGGGTGAGCTATTCTAACTAAGTTCGGATCCTATATTTGGATCCAGTTCTGGTCGAATCGGATCGGGTCATGTATCTGGAGATTCAAATTAATCCAAAAATCTCCACGGGTCGGGTTGGATTGGGTCAGATCTAAATTCAAAAAATCCAGATCCGATTCGGAAAGATGAACGGGTCCAACTTTTAAACCCGACCCGGCTCCATGGATCTTTTAAATGGATTCGGGTCGGATCTAACCGGATCGGATCGGGTCGGATCACGGATCAACCCAATCCGTTTGCAGCCTTATCCATAATATGAACAGAATATATAATTTTTTTTTAAAAAATAAAAATATTTTCATCATTAAAAAGTTTTAAATAAAAAAATCAATCTACAAATATTAAATCCACGTTGAAAGATGGTTGGATAAAAATATCCTTCTCATATTATGATTTTTTAAATCATATTATGATATCCTGAACTATATTATATCACAAGATGACATAATTTTTTAAAAAATAAAAATATTTTTATCATATAAATTTTTTAAATAAAAAAATTAATTATAAATATTAAATATATATTAAAAAATAATAACTATACGAATCAATCGAATGAGATGCACCTCGTAACAGATTTTTTTATACCGTCCGCGGCACACAAAAATTTCACATCAAAAGACCACAGTCAAAAGATGCCCGGGATGCTCAAGACATAAGTTCAGCCAGCTTATAATGTTGGGCCCAACCACTCTAACGGGTGTTATCCGGCTGGCTCCAAACTTCTAGGTCAAATATTTTAAAATATTATCGGGTCTTTGGATCAGGTTCAGGTATGTTAAGATTCATACCCCTGTTTGATGCACATCGGATCCGGGTGGGAGACGGAGTAAACTGGCATCTAGTAGGCAATAAAATATAGATTGAGCAGTTTATTAAACTAAAGCCATAAACCTTGAAATGAAAAGGATAGATGAACAAACTAAAAATTAATCCAAATTCGTAAGATGATAGACGAAGGTGCATGCGATGCTTTAAGATGTCATGCTGATATAAATTAATCTCACAATACATGGGAAGATGTAAATATCATGCTTAACTACATCTTATGCCATATTGATGCGTGTATCCACTTATGCTTATCAAACATATAGATGAAATGAAAATTTTCTCTATGTGATTCATTGTGAAATATATTTCCAACCATTCTTAACATCTATATCTGTGTATATATGTGTGTGCATCTAGATGCCACTTAGTTATATATCATTATAATTAAAGGGTACATAAATAAAACTAATAAAACATTTTAATGTTATAATGGGAACTCTTCTGTTATGGCTTTGGCTTTGTCTGCATTTCGACCATATTAATAAACCTTGATACTCAAAGCCTAGCACATGTATTTTTATCAGTATTGTTGCGGCCAACTCTCCATCTTCTGTCGTCGAGAATGAACACCTACAAGACAACATCCGTACTGATCGGATTTGTGTCTGGCGGAGACCCTCCGATGCTTAAGTTAAAGAGAGAAGTTGGTCAACAGTAGATTTCAATATTCAGAGTAGCCGAGTTTTGGTCAGAAGTGGCTTACTAATTTTATTTTTCTTACCTCCTTTTATAGACGAGGTTCTTGTAACCATCGGACGTGGTCCCGTATTTTATGATGCTAAATAATCGGATCATAATCACGTAGTGGGTCATTAATTTCTCAATTATGGTGCCATGATGTGCGGCCGATAACCATTCGTGATGGTTATGGTATATCTGAGTTGACTAACCGACCATATATCGGTAGAATCCATGAGCGATCGTCGGCTAGTAGTTCTATTATATAGATGGTCTAAGTCATCTGCTGTCGATTGGTAGTAATCGAATCATTAGTCGGTTAGCTAGCAATAGATCGGTGCGGTTCGTTCAATTAGTCGATGAAGAGTTGAAACCGTATATTTAGTCAATATAGAGTTGAAGTTGTATGTCCGGTCGGTCGGCTGTTGATGAGTCAGAGTTGGTAGTCGGTTGACCTGAGTCATGTCTGTTTGTGGGGCCAGAGTTGGGTGTTAGTCGGTCTGCGCTGGAGATCAGTCAGTTTATGGAGGTCGGTCGGTTTATCCTAATAGTTGCCCCTCCACTTCTGAGTCCAATGGTGAGTCGCCGTGTGCATCACCACGTGGTCAGTTATTTTGGATGAAAGGAGTTGTTGTCTATCATGTCGAATCCCGACTCTGCCACCACATTCTCCAGAGTACGGCCTCATCTTTGAGCTATCGCATCAGCAGGAAGATTTGGTGTCAGGCATCGTTTGCGGAAGGTAAGCCAGCGTCAGGTGTTATATCGAGAAGGCAAACTGGCCTCGTGTGATTTGATTCTGACATGTAGATTTCCGCCACATGTCAGGATGTTATTGAGTCAGAGCTGTACATGCAGATGGAGGTGACGTGGTTTAATCTAGTGCAGGTGCGTTGAACCGTCGGATCGATGACGGATTCGGATATTACCACGTATCGTCATCCGACGTTGTCTCGATCTGACTGCTTTCATCCGGGCCGTTGGGCGTTCCTCTATATAAAAGGCCGCTGTCAGCCAAGTATTTACCTTGCTGTTGTCTCTTCTGGCGAAGAGCTCTATCAGAGAGCTGCTCTTGTGCGAAAACATTCTTTATCATTTTTTTTTTAAGTTTCTTTGTATCTTTGATAGTTCTTCTGATGGGTGAGATTCTTGCAACGGATGGTTGGTCGGAGATTCCGGCCAACGACTCCCTGTCGGGTCCGAAAGTTCTCTCATTCTCGGATCCGACTGTTGGTCAGTTTCAAAAGCAGCATTGTGTTGCAGGCTGTCATCAGCTTTTCACTCCTGGTGCCGATGGTGGGGTCAACGATCCGTTACCCTATATCCCGCATCCCCATCTCAGCTGCACGATCAAGGTCATCTTCGGTGGTGGACAAAAATCTAAAGCCCTCCTTTAACTCTTATACAAGGAGGGTGTGGTCGTCGATCGGATGAGACCCTCTCTGTTCCCGTACGAGTGGGTCAAGCGGTTGATGTGATTGGTCGAGCAATGTGATCGATCAATCATCTTCACAGCTCAACTCGAGTCGTATCGTCTCCCGAGCTAGAAGGTGGAGTTTGTCGAAGAAGCCGATTCAAGGTGGGCCTGCCGATTCTTCAGTGGAACAAAAGGCGACGACGAAGATTAGTCGGTGTTTTCTTTGGTTTCTCTTCTTATAACAAAAGATGTAATTGGACTTTGGTCCAATTTTGTAACCTCTCTTTTTGATAATGAAAGAAGTACTTCTGTTCTAAGATGCTCTTCTGTATCGTCAAGTCTGCAATATATGTTTGTAGAATAACCTCTGAATGTAGATCGTAGATCCAATAATTTTGCAGACTTTGTAGTATCTGCTAGTCGCATAGTTTCCGACGTATTTAGTTAGGATAATGATGGTAAGTCGAATATCCATTACCTAAAGCTTGATCGAATTTATAAGTCGTATTGTTTGATAATCGGCGGCAAGCCCAATATCCCTCGACTGGCCATAGCCATGTCGGTATAATTTCAATCCGATCTTGATTGTTTTGGCATTTTGCCTTTCTTAGTTGATACTAAGTTGGCAAATTAGCCAGCTACTTCAATGGAGAGCTGACTATGAGGGCAGTGCGGCTTTTGTGGAGAAAGTCTGCGTCGCCGGCACTGGCCTCCAGTTATAGTCGATAAGTCAGTTCTGCAAGGAAACCAGAATGTAGTCGGTGTTGAGATAGTTGATCCTCTGACTTTTATGGTGAAAGCCGAAGTATATTCGGTGTCGAGATAGTCGATCTTCTGATTTTTTACAGTGAAAGCCTGCATACTTGATGTTGCTTTAAAATCACAGTCGGGACGTCGATTTTTGTAAGAGGATCAAAATATAGTCGACACTAAAGTAGTTGATTCTCCGAGTAATTACATTCGGAAGGAAGTTGAATAGAATAAAACATCCATCATACTTTTATTAGCTAATTGTTGAAACAACAACAGCATTGTCGTGAGGAGTTTGAATTCTCCGAACATCCTCTTCCAGAAAAGTTATTACATTGAGTTGTTGTCATTTCGCCGACTCTTCTTCGGGAGTTATCCCTCAGTTCAGTCGTCTGGAGATTATATTGATGACTCCCGCAGTCGGCTAATTATTTACAGCTTTCTCAGTCGGCTGGAGGTTGAGTCAGCGGATCCCTCTGATATTTTTTGAGGTAGCCTCGTCGTATCAGGGTCTCTATTTCATCCCTGAGCTGGATGCAGTGTTCGATGTCGTGGCCCTGGTCACGGTGAAACTGATAATACTTCCTTCGATCGTGGTTCCTCATTTTCATCGGTGGAAGGTGCCGTAGATATTCTGCCCCTTCGATCTCTATGAGGATCTGTGCACGTGGAGCAGAAAGAGGGGTATAGGAGTCATACCTGTTATACATCGGCCTTGGACTCCATCGTCAGGATGAGGTTCACTTATTAGTTGGGGGCCTATTTGATTCGGCTGGAGCCCCACTATTGTTCTGCTTCTTCTTCTGACCTTTGCTTTCGGTTTGACGTCGGTCAGAGGCTCCTTTGTTCACATGCATGTACTTGTACATGCATTCCAAGAGTTTAGCATACATCCGAGGGAGAGTCTTGTCCAGTGAATACGTGAATCGAGACCCCCTCAGACCTCTTTTTATGGCCGATATGACCATATTTTCATTGAGATCCTTGATCTCGAGTATGGCCGCGTTGAATCGGACCACAAAATTCTGGAGTATTTTGGTCTCTCTTTCGAGAAGAGACTATCAGAAGTACGTGGCAGCCCTCGACTGGTGCTGAAGTGAGCTATGAAAGAATGTTCCAACTATCCGAAAGAGTGGATGCTTCCCGATCGAAGTTCGGAGTACTAAGCTCGAGCAGCTTTCTGAAGTGTGGTCAAAAAGTTGATGCATAGAAGGGCGTCGGTTGCCTCTTGAATTGTCATGAAAGTCTTGTAGCTCTCAAAGTGATCGATCGGATCAGTGGATCCGTCATATGGATCCACCTGAGGCATCTTGAATCGAGATGGGATCGGTTGGTTCAAGATGTGCCGAGAAAGCGACTGGGTGGTGTGGAAGTCATAATCATTGGAGGACTTCCGATCTTCCACTTGAAGCTGAGTAAGTTGGTGATGATCTCTTGAAATTTACGTTCATAATCATCAAGTCACCGTTGGAAAACTATGGAGGTGAAACCTCTCGATGAGTTAGAGGGGGAAGCAGACGGTGTTCACAGTCGCTTTTCTTTCCTTGCTCGATCTAATTGAGAAGGAGAGGAACGTCGTGAATGGTGGGTGGCGCATCGAGAGTGCCACGAGTGCCGCTGCTCGTCCTGATGAGAGAGCCGAGATGGTCATCCTGGTGAAGGAGATTGTGACCGCCATGGATGACGGTGGCTGTGCCTGGATGGCATCGATTGCGCCATCAGTTGCTCCACTGGTGGCTATGGTGGTTGAGTCTACTGCTGTCGGAGGCTTCTGACCGTCTTCGTAAGAACAGTCATCTGCTGCATGAGTGCGACGATCTAGACGCCCGTGGTGACCACTGGACGTGAAGAACTAGACTCTGCTACTGGAGAAGGGGAAGGAATCTCTTCCCGATAGGAAGAGTGTCTCGTTGATCTGGTTGCAGTCGAATGTTGGGCTCTGATTTTTGCCATGGTGAATATTATCTCTTTTTTCTCCTACCTAGCGCGTCAATCTGTTGCGGCCAACTCTCCATCGCTTGTCGTCGGGAACGAACACCTGCAAGACAACATCTGCACTAACCGAATTTGTGTCCAATGGAGACCCTTCGATACTTAAGTTAGAGAGAAAAGTTGGTGAACAGTAGATGTCAATATTCAGAGTAGCAAAGTTCTGACCAGAAGTAGCTTACCAGTCTCATTTTTCTTATCCTCTTTTATAGACGAGGTTCTTATAACCGTCGGACGTGGTCCCGTATTTTATGACACTAAATCATTGGGCCATAATCACATAATGGGTCATTAATTTCTCAATTATAGCGCTATGATGTGAGGCCGGTGACCGTTCGTGATGGTTTTGGTATATTTGAGTTAACTAACCAACCATATGTCGATAGAATCTATGAGCGACTGTCGGCTAGTAGTTCTGTTATATCGATGGTCTAAGTCATCCGCTGTAAATCGATAGTAGTCGAATCATTAGTCGATCAGTCGGTAATAGGTCGGTGCAGTTCGTTCAATTGATCGATGAAGAGTTGGAACCGTATATTCAACCGATGTAGAGTCAGAGTTGTATGTTCGATCGGTCGGCTATTGTTGAGTTGAAGTCGGAGTCGGTAGTCAGTTGACCTAAGTCATGTCTATTTGTGAGGCCAAAATTGGGTGTCGGTCGGTCTGTACTGAAGATCAGTCGATTTATGGAAGTCGATCGGTTTATCCCAACAAGTATTTTGACTCTTTTCAAAATCATGTATTTTGGATGTGCATAATATTAGTGCAACTTTAGTTTAAACCAAGTATTTAGTTATGACCGGTTAAATCTGTGAACCTCAGATCGACTTGAAATATTCAACAAGCTGGATTTTAGAGTCATATCCGAATCACATATCAATCAGGTCAGTCTGAAATCGACAAACAGAAAGTGGATATTTTCCTTAATTGAAATGAATTCATCAATTTAGCCGCCAGCTAGCAAGTGAATGCCAATGCCAGTGAATGAATCAAATGGGAGGAATTGTATTTACAAGTGCAGTTTTAACTTGTAAGTCGGGAAGTCGAATGCCGGCTTTAGTTTCAGTCAGTTTCCCATTCATTCGGTGGAGCCATCAACGGCAGGATTAGGTCTATGAAAACAACCTCATTAAATTATGAGTAAGTGTTGCGGCCAATCCCCTCGTTGCCTGGTCGCCGGGAGCGATCGCCTGCAAAAGAAAGTCCGCACTGACCGGAGATGGCTCCGACGGGGACCCTCCGACGGTCAAGTCAGAGAGGAGACTAGGCAACAGTGAGAAGAAAGCAAAGAGCTCAACGAGAGAGGGGTCGAGAGAGAGAGGGAGCAAACCCAAGATTTCTCCCAGGGGGCCCTCAGCACTGTTGCCTTCCCCGATATAAATAGTGGAGCGTGGTATGGCGCCGTCATTAATGGCGCGGACAATTGAAGAATTGTCAATTCACTGTAGACTGTCATAGTCATCGTAAAGGTGTCAAATCACCGTGGGGTTGTCAAATCACTAGGGTTGACAATACCCTAGGTGGGATAATGCCCTTAGGCGGCAGTGCCGCATGCCGTTGCTAGGACTGACAGTCCCTGAAAGTGGTACGGTGGTTGGAGGAGTCGATCGACCTTAGGTCGGTGGCCAGCTGAGGGGCGTCGGGTGAAAATTCGGACCCCTCCGATGGTCAGTCGGGCACGTCGTGGTGGTCGGGCATCGGACCCCCTGGTGCAGTCAATCGAGAGGGCGGAAAAGGTCCGCCCGACCGACATATCCTCGGTCGGTAGACAACTGTCGATTGATCGGTAACGGCACCCGACGGTCGGTCGGTCAGTTTGTCGGTCGGTCGGTCGGTCGGTGGTGTGCGCCCGATCATAAGTCGGCATGAGCGGGGTCGGTCGGTATTCCACAACAGTTGCCCCCCTCCACTCCTGAGTCGGACGGTGCGCTGGCTGATGTCTTCGTTTGGGCAGTAGCGTCGGGCGAAAAGGAGTGGATCCTCTGGGTATCAAGTTTTGACCGTACCGTGGGTTGACACGATGTCAGTCGTGTCGTGAATGCCGGGCGATTTGCTAGCATCAGATGTACAGTCGGTGTCAGATGTCCTGTCGGTGCCAGGCATCGCATCGGTGTCAGATGTCCTGTCGGTGCCAGGCATCGCGTCGGTGTCAGATGTCCTGTCCCGTCGGTGTCAGACGTCTCGTCCCATCGGGAAGGGGAACCATCGTTCCCGCCGCCCCTTCGGAGATACGAAACGTCACGGCCTCTGTGCCACGTGGCATGCGGCCATTGGGACAGGTCCGTTGGAGCGGATTGAGATGAGTGGATTGATCTGAGGATGGGTGCGTCGAACCGTCGGGCCGACGGACGGCCCGGATGACGTCACGTGGCGAGATCTGGGGACTTTTCGTTGGTCGTGCCTTCATCTCAACCATCGGAGGGTACTATATATACAGGGTCGTCCATATTCAGTTTTTACCCCCCCCACTCTGCTGTCGAAACTCTACGCACGTAGTTCTAGGTACTCCGCCTTTTTTCCTTTCAGATTTTCTTCTAAGGGCCTTCCCCACCTTCACCGTCTTCTCCTTTGCCTTCTCGCGATCTACTTCTTCTTCTTCTTTTATTTTAATCCATGGCCAGAACATCCCCCCGAAGAAGTCGGTCGGGAGAGCCGACTGACGACACTCGATCGACCCCAGAGGTGGAAGTCTCTTCGCTTTCGGGGCCGAACATCGATCGGCTCCGGGAGCAATATTGCATCCCGGAGTAGTTTCGGCTGTTCGCCCCTGGTGCCGACGGTCGGGTTAACAGCCCGCCCGAGGGTCAGGTGGCCTTCTACGTAGAGGACCTCCAGGCCGGCCTTCGTTTCTCGATCCCGGAGTTTGTCTGAAACGTTCTTGACTATTACGGGCTGTGCCCGGCACAACTTGCACCGAACTCAGTTTGGCTAATAGTCAGTTTTGCTCTTTTGTGTCGGCTTTTGCCGAGTGATCCTCGGATCTCCCTCTTCCAAGCTTTCTTCGTCCTCTGACCCCACTCTAAAGTCCGAGGGTGGTGGTACTTCAATCCTCGGAAGGGACTCTCTTTCATTACTGGTCTTCCGTCGTCTATTCACGGATGGAAGAACTAGTTCTTCTTTGCGTCCTCTTCCACTCCTTGGGGGTTCCCTGTCCGTTGGGGGAATCTCCGAACCGAGCCGAACGAGAATAGTCGGGTGGAAGCTGAGGATCGGGAAGACTTCCACCGACTGAAGGATATCTCGATGCCGAAGCAAAGGGAGCTCGTCACCGAGCAGGCCCTGTACGACGCCGGCCTCAGCCCAGTTCCTCGCTTAGGTCGGTTTTTCATTTTTCTTGCCCTTTTTCTTATTTTTATTTTTTCTTTACGGTGCTGACCGTCTGTCGTTGTTTGCAGATATACCGTCGAGATCAAGACTGACGGCAGTCGACGTACGTCAGTACGCCGTTCGAAAGAGGCCGACGCAAGGGGCCGAGCCGTCGCGGCCTCCCAAGAGGCCCCACGTAGCTCCATCGAGCGAACTGACTGGGTCGGGGGTGGAGCCCGTCATTGCACTGTCGGCACCGACAGTGCTCGTCGAAGTCCCGTTCGAGGGACCGTCGGACGAGGGTGCCGCCTCGCCCGAAAGAAGGGCGGCCGATAAGTCGGTCGATGGTGCCCCGGCTGCTCAGTCGGCAGAGGAGGATCAGGAGGAGGCGCACGAGCCCGAGCGACCTGCGCCCGCTACTGCCGCACCGTCGGTCGAGACTCAGTCGGGCTCGAGCTTGCCGTCCATCTCCGATGTCAGGGCCTGGGCGTCCGGCCGAGGGAAGGCCCCCATGGCGTCGGGCGATGAAGGACGGTCGGCCGACGGTGGAGGACCGACCGACTTCCAACTCTCCGAAGGTGCATCGGGCCTGGCCAACCACGACTTGGCCAGGAGGCTGTGCCAGGCGCTCCTCCTTCCCGCCAACATCGAGGCGATGAAGAACCAGCGTGTCTCCGACATGCTGTCTTCGTTCTACCCGATGATGATCCGGGTAAGTCCCTCTTTCCTTCGTTTCCAACGTGGTTTCCGTAAGCTCGATCTCCTGACGGTCGGTTTTGTTTTGTGCAGCTGGTTTACAATATATCCGAGCTAGAGGCCGGATACCGGAAATTCGGTGACATGCGCGCGGCTTGGAGAGACAAGGTCGCTGCCGTTGAAGCCGACAAGGTCGTCCTGGTCGACCAGCTGCAATAGTCGGTCGAACGAGAGGGCCGACTTGAGGGAGAGGTCTCCCGACTTACGGAGGAGGTCTCCCGACTCAAGGGAGCCTTGGCGACGTCGGAGTCGGAGCTGCAGTCTACCCGAGACGATGCGAAGAAGAAGTCCCGAACCGTCCGTCGGTTTCGGCACGAGCGGGACAGCTTCGCCAAGGAGCTGGAGGCCGACCGCGAGCAGCTCCGAGTAAGTCTCGAAAATCTTGCTAAGGCCGAGGAAGGCCTGTCCGTCGCCCAGGCCGACGCAGACATCGCGAGGGCAGAAGCGGAGTCGGCGAAGGAGGCCATGGGTCGGGCCGTCGAAGACTTCCGTGACTCGAAAGAGTACTGAGAAGAGCTTCTGGAGAGTGGCTTCCTTTCGTATCGGGTCGGGTACGAGGATGCTCGGGAAGCCGTTCGAAGCCTGTACCCGGAGTTTGATCTCAGCAGCATTGTTCTGCCAAAGTCGGAGACCCCAACTGCGGAGGAGACGGCCGACCCAGCATCGGGAGGCCTCACCACCAGGGCGGAAGCCGAAGAAGACGCAGAGCGAGCTACCGAAGATCAGGCGGCCCGACTGCTGAAGCCAGAGCGAGTTCGCCGACCGTCCCCCGTCGTTATCCGGTGGAGGAGGCCAACTCTGAGGACTAGTCGGTTTTCTATTTTTATTTTTCCTTTTGCTCCGGCTTGTATTCGGGCTTTGGCCCAACTTTGTAAGCTTATTTTGATTTTCAATGAAATCAAAGTCAAAGTTTTTTGGACTTGAACTTTTTCCTTCTGCGTGTCTTTCTTTTTTCCATGTGTAGTGGAATGCATTTGAACACGTAAGTCGCTAACCCATATAGATCAGTTAGGACGTTCGGTAATTCGTGCCGCCACGAAGGTAGAACAAGTCCCGACTTTGGATCGATCTTTTGATGATCGGAGGCTTAAGTCGGGCATCCTTCACCCGACTGTGAGTCGGGCGTCCTTCGCCCGACTACGAGTCGGGCGTACTCGTCGAGCCGAAAGCCGACCGACCGCCGGATGGGACTCGATAGTCGGGTTTCTTCCGATGCATTCAGTTGAACGTCGTCCGACGCATTTAGTCGAGGAAGCGACGATAAGTCGGATCCCGATACCCTTATGTCGGGTACTCACGCTGCGCCGCGGGATAGACGGTGGTAAGCCGAATATCTTCCGGCCAGCCGTAGCTCGATCAGTGAGTCATGAATGAGACTGTTATCGCGTCGTGTGATAGACGATGGCAAGCCGAATATCCTTCGACCGACCGTAGCTCGGTCAGTAAGTCGCGACGGCGGTCGCGCAGGCATTTTGCCTCTCTTTGGTCGGGGCTCAGTCGGCAAGTCAGCCGATCGTTTGGCCCGAAACTTTGACCGTAATAGGAGTGTCACCTCCCGTTATCATGGACGGTTCGGCCCTTGTAAGCGTCCGATATATCATCGGCGTCCGAGCCGTCGGTCCCATGTGGACGTTAAGTCCGAGTCTGGACGTCGGGACTCGTCCTTCTTGTCGAGCGTCGATCGTCAGTCGAAGAGTTAAAACTCCGAAATTTGAAACTGGATTTGTATTCCGAATGAACAAGTACAAAGTTCATTGGTGATACAACTTCAGGTTGTCGGCGTTCCAGGTCCAGAGAACGGGTTTCCCTTCCAGAGTCTCCAGTCGGTAAGCCCTCGGCCCGTAGGTGTCCGCTACCACGTAGGGCCCTTCCCAGTTCGAAGCTAGCTTCCCCTGGTCTAGGGGCTTCGAGACCTCTGCCTTTCTTAGGACTAGGTCCCCAGGCCTGAAGAGCTTTGGCTTGACCTTGACGTTGTAATATTGGGCTACTTTCTGTCGGTATGAAGCCATGCGAAGTTAAGCCTCGCTCCGAAGCTCGGGGAGGAGGTCTAGGTCGGCTCTCCGATAATCAGAGTTGTCTGACTCTTGATACTGCTCGACCCTAGTTGATGGCAGCCCAATCTCGAGCGGTATCATTGCCTCTGTCCCATAGGTCAAGCTGAAAGGCGACTCCCCGGTCGGAACACGGGGGGTCGTTCGGTAAGCCCATAGGACAGAGTTCAACTCGTCGACCCAGAGGCCTTTGGCTTCATTCAGTCGGGTTTTGAGCCCGTGTAGTATGGTCCGGTTGGTTACCTCGACTTCGCCATTGGACTGTGGGTGCCCGACTGAAGTCAGTCGGTGCGTGATGTGAAACCTCGCGCAGAAGTTTCTGAAGTCCTGGTTGTCGAATTGTCGTCCATTATCGGTGATAATGGTATGCGGCAATCCGAACCTGAAGATGATGGACTTCTGAACGAAATCCTCCATCTTGCGCTCGGTAATCTGCGCCAGGGGCTCGGCTTCCATCCACTTGGTGAAGTAGTCGATAGCAACGACTATGAACTTCCTTTAGCTCGATGCCGGAGGGAAGGGATCGAGAATGTCGACCCCCCATTGAGCGAAGGGCCATGGGGCGACAATAGGAGTGATTTGGCTGGCTGGCCGGTGTTGCACGTTGGTGTACTTCTGGCATGGTTCACACTTTCGGACCAACTCAGCCGCATCCTTCCTCATAGTGGGCCAGTAGTAACCCTGCCGCAGGACCTTGTAGGCTAAGGATTTGCCCCCCAAGTGACTCCCGCAGATTTCTTCGTGCACTTCTCTGAGCGCGTAATCTGCGTCGGTCGGTCCCAAACACCTGAGCAAGGGAAGGGAGAACGACCTTTCGTAGAGTCGGCCATCCATGATCACATATTGGGAGGCCGACCATCGGAGCCGCCTGGCTTCCACGGGATCTTCAGGGCTGATCCCATCGATCAGGTACCGAACAATCGGATCCATCTAGCTTGGTTCAGCTGTCAGTTGTAGCACCTCTTCGACCTTATCGATGCTCGGCTGCTCGAGATTCTCCACGAACGTCCGGCCCAAAGAATCGAAAGTCGAGGTCGTCAGTCTGGAGAGTGCATCGGCCCGGGCGTTCTCCGATCTAGAGATGTGGAAAATTTCAAAATACCCGAGGTGCGTCACGAGATCCTTCACTTTCTGAAGATATTTTGCCATGGCTGGATCTCGCACCTCAAATTCGCCTTTGACCTGCCCCACGATCAGCTGAGAGTCGGAGAATGCCCGGAGGCTATCGATCCCAAGTTCCTTCGCCATCCTCAAGCCGACAAGGAGCGCTTCATACTCGGCTTGGTTATTGGAGGCTTTGAAGTCGAATCGGAGGGCGTACTCGGTGACTACCCCATCCGAGTTGGTGAGCAGGAACCCAGCCCCGCTCCCTTGAGCGTTTGAAGCTCCGTCGATGTGCAGTACCCAAGTGGAGATCGGGTCAGGCTTGGAGACCGCACCTCATCCGGGGTCCACGTCTTCCGACCCTTGGTCGGTCGTCGGGCATTCTGCGATGAAGTCGGCCAGGACCTGGGCCTTTAAGGCATGTCGCGGCTGGTACTGTATGTCGAACTCGCTGAGCTTCATCATCCACTTTGTCAGTCGTCCCGATGTGTCAGGTCGGTGCAGTATCGCCCTCAGGGGCTGGTTGGTGCGAACCACAATGGCATGCGCCTGGAAGTATAGGCGGAGTCGCTGCACGGAGACGGTCAAGGCGAAAATCATCTTTTTCGTCTCCGAATATCGGGCTTCAGCGCCGCGGAGCATTTTGCTGGTATAGTAGATAGGTTGATGAGTTCGGCTCTCATTTTCTCTGACGAGCACCGAACTGACCGCCTCGGGGGAAGTGGCCAAATAGAGATACAATGCCTCCCCGACCTCTGGCTTCACAAGCAACGGCAGAGAAGCCAGGTACCCCTTCAGCTCCTCGAAGGCTCGTTGGCACTCATCCGACCAAGAGAAGCCCATCGCCTCCCTCAGGGTTTTGAAGAACGGGAGGCATCTTTCGACCGACCGAGAGATGAATTTGCTGAGAGCAATGATCTTTCTGTTCAGCTGCTGGACCTCCTTTTTGGTGTTCGGATGGCGCATGTCGATGATTGCCTTTATTTTCTCAGGGTTAGCCTCGATTCCTCGTTGAGAAACGAGGAACCTGAGAAACTTCCCCGAGGTCACTCCAAAAGCGCACTTAGTTGGATTCAGCTTCATTCGATGTCGTCGTAGAGTGCGGAAGGTTTCTTCGAGATCCCGGACATGATCCAGAATCTGCGCACTTTTCACCAGCATGTCGTCGACATATACTTCCATGTTGCGCCCGATCTGATCTTTAAAGACCTTGTTGATAAGTCGTTGGTAGGTGACGCCGGCATTCTTCAGCCCGAAGGGCATTACTCGATAGCAGTAGAGGCCCTTGGGGGTCACGAAGGCAGTGTGCTCCTCGTCCTCGGGCACCATTCGGATCTGGTTATACCCGACGAAGGCGTCCATGAAGCTGAGCAATCAAAATTCGGACGTCGCATCCACCAGTTGGTAGATCTTTGAAAGTGAAAAGCTGTCTTTCGGACAGGCCCGATTCAAGTCGGTGTAGTCGATACAAATCCTCCACTTTTCGTTGGCTTTCTTGACCATGACAACATTGGCGAGCCAATCGAGATATGTAGTTTCTCTGATGAAGCCCGCCTCGAGTAGCTTGTCCACTTCTTCATCGATGGCCTTCTGTCTTTTAGGAGCAAAATACCTTTTCTTCTGTTTCACCGGCCTCACCGTCGGGTCGATGTTGAGTCGGTGCGTTATTGTCTTTGGGGGAATGCCCGACATATCTGCTGCCGACCAAGCAAACATGTCGGCGTTGGCCTTCAGCAGCTCCGCCAACCGTTGTCGTTCTGGGTCGGGTAGTTGAGACCCGACCCACACCTTTTGGTCGGGGCTCTCCGCTATCGAAATTGAAACGAGCTGCTCGACCGGCGAACCCCGTTCCTCCTCCTCCCGTTGGTCTAGCTTGTCGATCGTCAGGGAGCCCTTCAACTCGTCGCTTTGAGCGGAGATCTAGAAGCATCGGCGAGCGAGCTGTTGGTCTCCGCGCATCTCCTCGACTCCATTTTTGGTCGGAAACCGAACCAAAAGATGGTACATCGAGACAATCGCCTTGAGGGCGTTTAGTCTGGGTCTCCCAAGTATGGCATTGTAGGCCGAAGGTACTTGGACGACCGTAAAAGTCAAATGGACCGTACTTTATCGTGGTTCGGTGCCGACCGTCACGGGCAGGGTAACTTCTCCTTCCATCACGACGGCATCCCCGGCGAAGCCTATCAAGGGCGTAGGGACCCTCTTGAGTCGGTCGGTTGATAGTCGCATTCGGGAGAAGATCGAGTAAAACAAAACATTCGTTGAACTTCCATTATCTACAAGACTCTTTTTACATCATAGTTCGCTATTGTTGCCGAGACAACAACAGCGTCGTCGTGGGGAGTTTGGATGCCCCGAACATCTTCTTCCGTAAAGGTAATTACGTCGTCCGGGCGCAGCCTCTTCATCGGCTCCCCTCCAGCAGACGTCCCCGGGCCAAGTCGTTTGGAAATCATATTGATGACCCCGGCCGTTGGCTGATTAGTCGTCGCTTCTTCAGTCGGCTGGGGTCGTCGATCGGCGACTAGTTGAGTCGGCGGGTTCCTCCGAAATTTACCGAGATACCCCCGACGGATGAGGGCTTCGATCTCATCCTTAAGTTGGATGCATTGCTCGGTATTGTGGCCGTGGCCCCGGTGGAATCGGCAGTACTTCCGTCGGTCGAGGCCTTTTGCCTTCAAAGGCGGAGGCCGTTGCAGGTACTCTTCCCCCTCGATCTTCATCAAAATCTGTGCACGGGGAGCAGAGAGAGGAGTGTAGGAGTCATACCTGGGGCGTGTCGGCCTTGGAGTCTGCCGTCGGGGCGACTTCTGGTTTCGTCGCGGGGGTGAGACCCGACCGTCGGTCGGGGGCCTGCTAGGTTCGGCGGGGTCCCGACCCTTTCTTCGCTTCTCCTTCGGGCCCTTGAATTCGGTCAAGCGCCGGTCGGAGGCTCCTTCGTCCGCGCACATATACTTGTACGCGCGCTCCAATAATTCGGCATACGTCCGGGGGAGGATCTTGTCCAGGGAGTAAGTGAACCGGGATGCCCTCAACCCCCGTTTCATGGCCGAAATAGCCATGTCTTCGTTGAGGTCCCGGACCTCAAGCGTGGCCGCATTGAATCACGTCACGAAGTGTCGGAGCGTCTCGTTTTCTCCCTGTTTGAGGGAGAAAAGGCTATCCGATGTTTGCGGTGGCTTCCGGCTGGTGCTGAAGTGGGCCACGAAAGAGTGCTCGAGCTGCCCGAAGGAGTAGATACTTCCTGATCGAAGATCGGAGTACCAGGCCCTGGCAGCTTTGCTGAGCGTGGCGGGGAAGCCGATGCAAAAGAGAGCATCGGTTGCCCCCTGAATCGTCATGAGAGCTTTGTAGCTCTCCAGGTGGTCGATTGGGTCAGTGGAGCCGTCGTAAGGCTCCACATGTGGCATCTTGAACCGACTGGGGATCGGTTCGTCGAGGATGAGTCAGGAGAGAGGTTGGGCGGTCTGGAAGTCCGACGTCGTTTGAAGACTTCTGTCCGTCCACCTGCAGCTGTGCGAGCCGACGGTCGATTTTCTCGAACCTGCGTTCGTAGTCGTCTGTCCGTCGGTGCTGGGAGACCCTAGGAGTGGAGTCTCCGAAAGATTTCGAGAGGGAGGCGGACGGCGTTCGCGGTCGCTTCTCCTTCCTCGCTCGTTCTAGCTGGGAGGGAGAATGCTATCGGGACCGATGGGTACCGCGCCGCGGCCGCCCTCCTCCTCTCTGCAGGAGTGCTGTGGTAGGTGCTCCTGCAGAGGCGACGGAGACCGACACGGGCATCGGTGGCTGCTCCTGAAGGGCATCGGGCATGCTGCCGGCTGCTCGGCCGGTGATGGCGGCAGTCGGACCGACTGTTGCTGAAGGCTTTTGACCGCGTCCGTCAGTACGGTCATCTGCCATACGATCGCCGCGATTTGCGCCTCCGTGGTCACCACGGGGAGCGGGGAGCTGGGTTCCGCCGCGGAGGGTGGAGGGAGGCCTCTTCCCGACGGGAAGAGCGCCTCGCCGATCCGGTGACCCTCGATTGCTGAGCTCTCGTATTTGTCATCTCGAATTCTGTGGGGGGTCACAGTTCCTAGTACTGTCGATGAAGCACCAACTTGTCACTATGAGTGCAGTCTCCCCTTCCTGGCGCGCCAATTGTTGTGGCCAATCCCCTCGTGCCTGGTCGTCGGGAGCGAGCGCTGCAAAAGAAAGTCTGCACTGACGGAGATGGCTCCGGCGGGGACCCTCCGACGGTCAAATCAGAGAGGAGAATAGGCAACAGTGAGAAGAAAGCAAAGAGCTCAACGAGAGAGGGGTCGAGAGAGAGAGGAGCAACCCAAGAGTTCTCTGGGGCCCCAGTACTGTTGCCTTCCGATATAATAGTGGAGCGTGGTATGGCACCGTCATTAATGGCGTGGAC